>NW_017307041.1:727604-736943 GCF_000935625.1 Nanorana parkeri
ACGAGTAGTGGCCGCAGTGAGTATATCTCTTATACAGGCCAGGCATAGAGGTCTCAGCAAGGGATATATTTCGCTATCACAACGATCGGAGTCAGAATAAATACTATGTAACTATGTCTGAGTCCCATCAGCCTTGGTAACGTTCTTCCATAACTTTAATGTCTTGATGAAAGCGTTCACCTTGCTCTTCGCTCACGTGACCCATGTTCTCTGGAAACTGGGCCAAGTGACTATGTAAGTAGTGAATCTTGATGCTCATTCTACATCCAAGTGCTTGGAAACTCAAGAGCAGCTCCTCCACAATCTCTCGATAGTTGTCCGCTTTCCTGTTCCTAAGGAAATTCTGCACCACATCAGAGAATGCATTCCAAGCTCTAGCCTCTGCCGCAGTCATTGTTGTAACAAAGTGTGGATCCCTGATGAGTGTTCTTATTTGAGGGCCATCAAATATTCCTGCTTTTTTCTTCTCGGCACTGAGACTTGAAAAAGTTGAACATATATAGCTGAAGCAGTCTCCAGTGTGATCAAGAGCTTTGACAAATCGCTACATTCAGTGGCGTACCTAATAACCAAAGGGCCCTGGTGCAAGATTTTATCTTGGGCCCCCCTCCCTTCCCCAAGGGGTCTCTAATGTTGCAGTAGAGTGCTGGACTTAACTGAGACCCTGCAGAGCACACCATAGATCCTGCATAGCCCACCTAAGACTCTCTATGGTGGGCTCTGCAGGGTCCCAGGTGGTCTGGTCGTCAGGATCCCTTTCCCTGTACCTCCTCTTAACTGCTGCTGCTGGGGCCCGGCCTCCTCCACCCCCTCCCCTGTCACCTCTGCCATGCCGCCCCGGTGCAGTTGATACCCATGTAAGAGGCCCCCCAGACCCATCACATGGGTACCGGCCATACCCCCCTGATGGCGGTGTTCTATCAAAGGTTGTGACTACGTTAGAATGTGTGACCGGTGACATGGTCACACGTTTTAGCGTAATCCCGCCCAGTTTTTCGGCGGTGGAATGTGTGACCGCCAATAGGTGAAGCATTCCAGCTCTTTCCGAGCTGTTCTAGGGCAGATCGGCATCACAAATCACAAGTGCAGGAGAACCGATCTGCCCTAAAACAGCTGATCGGTCCTGAAATGTCACTTCTATCCGACTGCGATCTCACATTCCACCGCACTCACAAAGTCGGATAGAAGTGACATTTCAAGACCGATCCGCTGTTCCAGGGAAGATCGGTTCTCCTGCACATGTGATGCCGATCTGTCCTGGAACAGCGGAGAAAGCGTTGGAATTCTTCACCTATTCCACCGCCGAAAAACTGGGCGAGATTACGTTAAAATGTGTGGCAACGTCACTGGTCACACATTCTAACGTAGTCTCAAACTTTGATAGATCACATGCCTACCTGTAATCATTTAATCAGAGAAAACATTTTTACAGAGTGTCCTACTGGGATTGAACCATATATATTTCTGTTGTGAAGTAACACACATTTCAAACTCCTTTTACTACTGTCAATAAAAAGTCTCCATTCACTTGAATCATATGCGGGCAGTCCCATATTGAGAAGAAGCCCTTCAACATCATTACAATAAACAAGTTGACCATCTGAATGGAAGTACTTTCGCAGTGCTGCTTCTCTGTTACGATAAAAGGAGACACTAGTGCCAGGTCTGAGTAGTCCTTTCTCTTGCAGCCTGAAAGCCAACAATTCAGCAGACTGCTTTGGCAAATACAAATCTCTTACAAGATCATTCAATTCAAGCTGACTAAACAGAGAAATGTTATCACAATCTGCATCAGATGGCGTATATTCGATCTGAGCATCATCATCACTATCTGTAGAAGCAGGTAAACTGAGGGATTCAACATCAATCTCTGGTAGCTCAGTAAATACAGGCCCAGATATTTCCTCACAGTGCTCAACTCGTCGTCTGGCAGATGGGATATCTGGGTATTGTAAGTGTTGTTTGTTTTTCTTATTGAAAAATTTTACATTGACAAGGCAGAAGTAGCAGTTATACAAATGGTTTGTAGGTTCTCTCCAAACCATTGGCACACCAAGCTTGAGCTTAGCATTCTTTCCTTTAGACCATGATCGCAAAGTTTCAACACAGGTTTTACACACTTTGTGAGGAGCCCAATTTTTGTCTTGGTCTCCAAGTCGTACTTTAAAAGGGGCAAGATAAACCTTCTTGACAAAGGTATTGATGTTGTGTCTTTGATCCTGCAAAGTGAAGCTGCCACAGATGTAGCAGAAGATATCTGGGTCATTACTGCATTTCCTTCTTTCGGATGTTGTAGCCATTGTTAGATCACGCCCCGCAGAAGGAAAATATTAAATAAATGTGGATATCTACATAAAATTATATTATAAACACACTATCCTAAAAATACAACACCAAATTTTAACACTAAAGCAGTCACTGACTCGCAAAAACTTGCAATCATAAGTGACAAAGTTAATTTCGGGTAAAATCAATGAAATTGGGGTATGCCGATAGCATAAAAATTAGATGTGATAGAGCAAATCTGATCAGATTTGGAATCTAAAACAGCTGCAAAGGCCAGAATTATTTTTTTTTGTTGACCAGTGTTATGTATCAAGGATGTTAAAATGTGTTTATTATGTTTGTATTTTCAAAATAAAAACAAAGTATTGAAATTAAAAAAAAACCACCTCATCCTGACAATTGAACCTGCATATCTGCTCTATGTAATGTACTAATATGTAATGTATCATGGAGGAATCGATGAGGAACAAAGAGATAATAGCTTATTAAAACAGAGCCACAGTGATATTGATATTTACATTAAATGTTTTTAACAGAGTGTGAAAATCTGTGAATAAAAATTCTATAAAATGAATGTCTCAAGTGAGTACTTAAGTAGTATATCAGGTATATGAATCACATACGTATTAAAACTGGATGTGGTACCCCGGATATTGTAACTCAATTTGTGAAACTTTCTCTGATATCTTGGTGCTAGACTAGATGTCATTATTCTAGAAGTTCTGCTATGCCACACAGATAACATGACATAACTGTAGCCATTTTAACCGTGTTGTAGGGACAGTAGTAGGCAGGGATTGAAACAGGTGTAATAGCTTAGGAAACATATTCATTGTAAGTGTTTGGATCCGTCCTAACACGGAAATTTTATATGTGTTCTGCTCTAAAAGTTTTATTAATAAGGAAGTGGAATTGGCGGTAAAAAAAGGTCTTTTGGGTTATGGTTTAAACAATTCCTAGATGTACAATCGTACAATCATTGGAGTTCACTCGAATTTGATGATTTCCGCAAGGGCTAGTTGCTGGGTGTGCATTGAATGTGCTGGAATTGCCTTTAGTTTTGTAGGGTTTATTTTAAAGCCTGAAATTATAACAAATTGATCTATTATTAAAAATAAATGCGGTAGAAAAGAGTATATAATCTACAAAATTATCTATTATATTTTTATTTTCTTGCATTGCGATCCTTATTATTCTGGTTTTCAGATGGCCGAACCCGTACTGCTTAAAGGGTAGTTTCACAGTTTGCAGATTGGGATAACATCTATTTTATATTTGTTACATGTTCCCATTCACGTTGTATAACATTAAAAGAAAATAAAAGAAATTGCTGCTTACATCTTTAAGTGCTTTATACTTGCTTAAAAATCCTCCTCCCATGTAATGTTAAGCAGGGGGTTGTGCACCTTGTCTGTATAATTAACCTTGTCTGTACTGTGCTGGCAGATTTTATTTTCAGTTGTAAACTAGATTTGAACACAGTGTGTACTAACAAAGGGTTAAAGGAGAACTATGGGGTTAAGGCTTTTCCCCATAGTTCTCCTTAATCCCCCCCTCATCACCTTTCCTTCTCATTACTTCTGCTTCTTTTGGATCTTTTTCAACTAATTTTCTGATCCCCTCTCCTTTCACTACTCTTATCCTCTGACCTTTTACTACTTTAACTGCTCTGGTACATTTTCCCAGCTATTAAAAAGCATAAACCTCAGTGAATGAAGTCTGGTAATGACAAACTGTGTTCCTTATTTAGTACAACGGCCAGGATGTAATGAGTGTGGCATGGGTAGTCATTTGTTATGCCTCTTCAGAAGATACACTGATATATTTGTGCAATTACATAAAGAATGGGCAAAAGAGTAAGAGTCAACTGATGAACGTCATTAAATGTATTAATTTTGAAGCAGTCTCCTTTCTATTGTTACACCTTGGTAAAGACAACTATTTCCCATCTCTTTCAGATCTCAAGCAAGCAGTGAGGATGCTCAGCCCATGCAGAGACGCTACTCAGAAGCCACCCTTGCTAGTGACTATAGCAGATCAGTCGATAATATGCTGAAAAAGAACTTTGTGGACTGGTTGCTGGGCAGAAGAGAGAAGAAAAGCGAGTATGTTAAGTACAAAACCTTTGAACACAATGTCTGTAATCTTCTACATACGTTTTCATTTATAAACACAAAAATATCTTTGTACATGCTTATAAAATAATATATAACACTTAATATGAGTGTAACAGTCAATTGATCAACAAAGATTTAAAAAAAATTATGATCATCAAAGTTATATAGCAGCTTTGGCTGATCAAAGCTTTGTAAAAGCAAAATTAAACCTTAAAAAATGTTAAAAAAAAATAGAAAAGTAGAGTTTTTTGGTGGAAGAGACTTAGTAAGTCTGTTCTGCCAATAAACTTTTTACTCTACACTCCTAGCTGAATAACAGAATCTGTAAGATGTCCAGAGTGGAGTCAGATGCATGTACAGGAGTTGCATTACCAATGGCTGTCCGATGGCCAAACAGGGGATGGCAGATGGATCTGCAACAGCAAGAATGCATATGTTAGTGCTTAAAGTGACACTAAACTCAGGAGTTAAATCTTAAAAATGCATTCAAGTACCTTAACTATTAACAAAAATGTATTTTATATGTGTATCACTCAGCTGTAGATGCTCAAATCATATCTGAATTCATGCTGCCACATGCTGTCATTTCTTCTGGGGTTGGCTACTTTTGTTCCCCATGGTCCCTGTGTGTAAAGTAGCCACAAAGTAGCCACAAATCCTAGCTCACTCTTGTGATGGACTACTATCTAAATACAAATTAGTAAACTAAACGTGAGAATGTACTCCATCACGGGGGCGAGCTTGGAGTGGTGGCTACTTTTGCCACACACCGTTACCATGGGAAACAAAATTAGCCACCCTCCAGAAGGAAGGACAATGTCAGCATTAATTCAGAGATGATTTGAGGCTCTACAGCCGATTGATACACAAATCAGCTAAACATTTGTTAATGTAATTGAGTGCATTTTTAAGATTCAACTCATAAGTTTAGTGTCACTTTAAGAAAAGCAGAATAGGAGGTAACTCCAGCTAGCCATAATGTGCAAGAGCACTTCCTCACAGCTGGCAGTTCAGTTCCACTTTAACAAGTAATTTATCTGATATGAAAAAGGATGGAGAAACTCAGTACATCCAAAACACACAGCTTTCCCTAAGATGTATTTTTTAAAACCAGTGTAAAACAAAAAAGAAATGTTCCCTGGCTTAGAACAGAGCACTATTAAGTCACTGAGTGCTGCATATAGTAATGATGTAGCACCATTTTTGCAGCATTCTCATTTGAGCCCAGCCTGGCTTGTTGATATTTTCAAGGGGGCAGGGCCATGACATGCTGGGCTAACAGGAAGTGGGTTATATGACATTTGTGAGGAGCACTGGACCTTGGACCCTTCAGGGACAACTCCGTAGAGGAAGTGAGTAGCAAGAATTGCTTTTTCTTTATTTTCTTCACATACCAGGCAATGGATTATTTTTAAATGCTGAATTCTGCTTTATTTTAATTTATGATGCACTAGCAGGCACCCAAGGATTTACGATTAAGGTCAGCTGTTGTGATTGTGGACATCATGAAAGTCAGATTGGCCATTCACTTCTGAGCATAGTTTTACAGCTTAGACAAGATTTACTCACATTGAATGATTAGTAGTGTGTTTATTATAAGACATCTTTTTTTTTGAGGTAACAAAAAGGATCACAAAGGTAAAATCCTTTCTGAAATATTCCTCTTACAGCTGGACTTCACCCAGAGCAGCTCTGTTCATAACAGCCAGCAATAACTCTTACAATTGTTTCTTATGTAGAAATATTTTGGATACAACCAAGAGGCAAGCTGAGTTCCCGCTTCCCGATTTCAACATGATCAGAGACACAATGGATCAGTTTGAGGTGAACAAGGACTTCACAGCATGGCTACAGAATCACAACCAATTAAATAAGTAAGTACTGGTGTACCGATTCAGACTGGAAGGTTTATATTTTTCAGCATGTTCTAAAAATGTTGAAATACTTCACCCACAGGTCGAGTTCCTTAGAATTAGGAATGTAGAGTGGTGTACATAAGATAAGCAAAATAATAGTTTTGTCTAGGACTGTGGACAGGAAAATGTCTAGAACCTGTTTGAAACCAGATCAGGCACTGTTCTATGGTGGAGATGCCCGGTCCAGCCTTTCTCTACTCATAACAAACACTTGCATATAACATTTTCATGTATTCAATAATCATCCTTAACCCTTTACAGCTCTGTAAGATTATATAATGTATTCAGTCCAGGGCAAAAATCCATTCAGATACCTGTGAACTGTTAAAATTCTGAAGTATAACCAGAAAGGTTGTGGTAGGTGGGCCAGACAGGACCAAAAAGCCTTTCACTGAAATAGTGTGGAGCCATCTTAAAACAAAATGTATCTACACGTCTCATTTCTATCACAGATCCCTAAAATAAAGAGTTTATTCATTATTTTAGGTTGTAGGAGTAGGAGTAGCCATGCAAATCATTCCTTTGTGCCTCTGCACCAACTGTGCATCCAGTGCCACTGGTTTAGAACACTGTTACAGCCTATTATAGAGCCTATTATTCCAAACTGTATACAGCTGTTTAGGTCTTGTTGGCCATCATGGAAAAATTACTTAAATAGAGCAGGGCTTGGGGAGCAACAAGTAAATATAACCAGACAGGTTTTGGTGAGGTGAACCAAAAGGATTTGGAAAACCCTCCACTAAACCAGTGCAAAATTTGGAGGAAACCTGTAGTAAGAAAAGTATTCAGGCCTGCAACTGCTGACTTCCTTCTAGTGCAGCAATTGCATGTCCTTTTGGCACATTTTTATTTAAAACAATGAAGGCAATGATAATGAACTGGAACCACCATTGCATTCGTACTCTGAAATATTAGGAAATGGTGCTGGTTGCAGTAAAATATAGCTGGTTATCAAAAAGAGCACTGACTCAGAACAGCCCACATGTAATCTAACAGATGTAATTTTAACAAATCCGCTATATAAAGCAACACTTGACCACCCAGTGCAACACGTGCAAATGCTTTAACAGCCTACTCTACCACAGAACTGACAATCTATCAGATATCAGTTACTATCTTTATTATCAGTATGGGCACAGTCAGTCATCCTATTTTCAAAGTAGTAATGGAGCAGGTAAAGGGAAGTCCGCTTCCCTCCATAAACTTCCAGCTGACTCCATAAGTAAAGTGTCTATGTAATTTTATTTATATTGTTAATCCAAAAGAAGTCAAGACTCAGATAAGCCGCTGATAAGCATTCTCTAAACAACACCTCATTGTACATGTATACAAATGTTTTACAGTTCTTATATCATGGTTTATTAGAACCTGTAAAACCTCATAATACTGACTCAAAGTAGATGGCCAGAGAACCTCGAGACAAACTGCCCCTTCTACTAGAGTGTGACCAGCTTCAAGACATGTGGTCATAACAATGTGTACTCCTCTTATAAATAAAGCTATTATTATTTTTATTAATTTGTTATTTCAGTCTTTTATTATACTATTGTTTTGTATGATCACTTGCAGCTTCCATGATGAAACCAAAGTAAAACTATGTCAGGAGGCCATAGATATACTCATGGCAATGGATTTGTGTCAAGCTAGGTGAGTTTTATTCCAACAAATCTTCAAAATTACAATACTGGTTAAAACCACTAGCAGAAGTAAATAATAGGTTTGTAAAGAACCTAAAAGTGCTTTTTATTAATTAAAATGTATCTATAACCAAAGCTTTTTGTTTTACATAGGGTAGGGAATAGATTGAACCCCAATCAATTGTTAATTTGCTCCCAACATCAATGAATGAAGATACACTGCAGCAGTAAAAGAATGATCTATCTAATTTGCACTGACTATGCAAATTGATCTAGATGTAGAGTTTTATTAAAGTTGGACAGGAATTTGCCTGTCAACCAATACTATGAAAATTAGAAACTATATAGTAGTAGAGTCAAATATAATGAATGTTAATAGCACCAATAGTCATCAATATATTAGTGCCACTCTCAAGTTACAACTAGTTAGTGTAGCTCAGCCAGAGTGCACAATAACGTTGTTTGGAATCTTCCCACAAGCTTCTGATGCCCCCATTATAATCTTCTCTAATTATAGTAATAAGCATAATACAAGGAGATCCCTTGATTGGACCTATAGTAAAAAGGGGTACTAATCATCCAGTGCGCATATAATATAAGCATGTATGAAGCCTCTAGAAAATGCTAATGTTTCAATCTGAGGATCCCATGAAAGTGATTTCTGAAACAATAATGATTCTTTTTATCTTACAGATTCACATAATTGTTAATGACATCTTTTACATCAGACTTCAGTATTGCTGGCCTGACGAGCTGTGTTAATGTATGAAGCCCTTATAGTGACAAGATTTATATATGTATAAACAATGCAAACAATAAAACAACTATATGAGTAACAAAATGCATTCTGTCATAATTTTATGAAATATAGTATGCAGGGATCCCAACTTGCCAAAACTCATTTCAGGGACGTGCCCTCTCCATTTCCAGTGGGGAAAGAAAATGGGGGGGGGGGGGGGGGGGGCACCTCCCTGAAATGATGACAGATAGCAGAGGAGCTAATGCTTCCCCTGCTATCTGCTGGTTTGTTTTTTTGTATTCCGACAGTGGCGGCCTTCAGAATAAAAAAAATAAAAATACAGATAGCAGGGGAATGAATAGCTAGGCTGCTATTGGAAATTTCAAATTGCTGTAGCCAATAGCAGGCTGGCTATTTTACCCGCCCTCTGCTGCTGTCAATCAGCTGATGAGAACCTGATTGACAGCAGCAGCATACATCATCCTGTCACCCCTACACCCCACCATCCATCCTCCTGTCACTTCTTCACCCCATCATTCATGCCTGTGTCACTTCTGCACCCCTCACCCATCTTCCTGTCACTTTTGCATCCCCCTTATCCACCTTCCTGTCACCTCTGCACCCCCCCCCCCCACCCACCTCCA
>NW_017307041.1:737088-747512 GCF_000935625.1 Nanorana parkeri
CCATCCTCGTGTTACTGTCACACCTCCAATCCCTCCTCTTGTCACCTCTGCATCCCCCACAATAGGAGTATTAAACGCTCAACAATCTAGATCAAATATACTTTGCCCAATAAAGTATTTCTTTACATTTTTGCCCAAACACTTACTGTCATCATGTTTCCAAACAGCTCCAACTCTCTCAGCTCAGCTTCCCTGAACTTCTTGTCTAGTACAAGATTACAAGGGAGAGCGCAGTTTCCAGCAGCCGACCATCTACTAGCTTGGAGAAGGAGGATGGAGGAGTGGGGAGCAGAGAGCATTGCCTTGTTCTGCCTGTGTGTTTGTGGAGACACACAGCTTACTAGTACACACAAGGGTGGCTCCATAGGACCCTGCAAGGGAAAGGAGCCACCCTAAAAAAAGTACAGCAGCTGATTCTGCAGGAAACTAAAACTTTTAAACATCTATTGTAAGTTATTTCATCAGCATTTGAAATAGCTCAAAAAGCCTTTGACTTTTAAATCCTTTAATGTCAATTGTTTATGATATACTGTGCAATGCTTCAGCACAGCCTTTCTTAACCAGGGTGCCTTCAAATTTTTTCTAAAGGAGAGACTCTGATGTGAAAGGGCAGCACTCTGATGTGAAAGGGGGACTCTGATGTGAAGAGGGGCTTCTGATGTGAAAGGGCGGCACTCTGATGTGAAAGGGGGGACTCTGATGTGAAGAGGGGCTTCTGATGTGAAAGGGCGGCACTCTGATGTGAAAGGGGGGACTCTGATGTGAAGAGGGGCTTCTGATGTGAAAGGGCGGCACTCTGATGTGAAAGGGGGGACTCTGATGTGAAGAGGGGCTTCTGATGTGAAAGGGTGGCACTCTAATGTGAAGGGCACTCCTAATGTGAAAGGGTGGCTTCTGATGTGAAAGAGCAGCACTCTGATGTGAAAGGGGGCTCCTAATGTGAAAGGGAGGGTCTTATGTTTGTTGTCTTTCGTTTGTTTTGTTTCTTTGCCTGGGGTTCCCACTTAAAATCCATACCAGACCCCTGTCTAGGATAAGGGTTTGGTAGTGATTTGAGTGTGGGAGAACCACATATTTTTACATTTTAGACTGGGGTACCTTGAGATTTTTCAGTTAAGGTTTACATCTTCTTTTAACTCCAGTATTTTTGTGCCCCCCCCTCCCTGAAGACCACCTCTTTCCCCAACACTTTTATTTGTAATCACAGATTTATATTCCTCTTTTCCTGCAGTCTTCAAGGTGGTCTGATGACATCACAGGTCCTTCCCCTTCTGTGGTGAACCTGTACAGCATGGTGAACAATAGATTGTCAGTGAACCCTTGTGTCAAAGGACACAAAATGAATAAACTTTAAATGTACAAATTATATATATATATATATATATATATCTATATATATATATATATAAACAGAGCTGGGTCTGCGCATGCTCAAGTGCATAGTGCGCAGCAGTCGCCAACTGTTTGCAGAGTCAATAGCTACAGATCTCCAATCTTCGTGTGACCTTCAGATTGGCACAGCAACAGTGCGTAGAGAGCTTCATGGAATGGGTTTCCATGGCCGAGCAGCTGCATCCAAGCCTTACATCACCAAGTGCAATGCAAAGCGTCGGATGCTGTGGTGTAAAGCGCGCCGCCACTGGAATCTAGAGAAGTGGAGACGTGTTCTCTGAAGTGACGAATCACGCTTCTCTGTCTGGCAATTCAATGGACGTGTCTGGGATGGATGTGTCTGGTAGGCCACGTAAAATGACAGAGCAGGGTCAGCGCTGGATGTGTCTGGGTTTGGCGGTTGCCAGGAGAACGGTACTTGCCTGACTGCATTGTGCCAAGAGTAAAGTTTGGTGGAGGGGGGATTATGGTGTGGGGTGGTTTTTCAGGGGTTAGGCTTGGCCCCTTAGTTCCAGTGAAGGGAACTCTTAAGGCATCAGCATACCAAGACATTTTGGACAATTTATATCTAATCAATCAAAATCCAGTGCTTCACACTTCACATATTTTCAATGTGATTCTTGATAATGTAGCTGTGATCTTGGTTTCAAGCACTTTAGTACCGCACATTTTTTCACATACGACCATATTGAAGTGGGTAAAGTGTATTTCCACTTTTGCAGCCAAAAAGGGAGAACACCTATTCATGGTGTATGCTGTTACATGGACTTAAATAAAGTTTGGATTTATACTGAGGCAATGTTGAGTGCGGCTCTTCTTGGATGAAACCTATTTTATATTAGTTATATGTTTCCATTCGCATAGCATAACTTCGTTGTTTTTTTTTTGTTTTTTTTAAATTGCTGCTTACACAAAACATCCTCTATTTTGAAGGGAAAGTTGTTCTCTGTATGGAATTTTGTCTGGAATACAAGGTGGGCTGGGCAGGTTAATGTTAACATAATTAACCCTGTCTGTACTGAGCTAATTATCCATTGTAAACTAGATAGAACACTGTCTGTCCTAACAAAGAGTCAGAGATCTAGAAGCGTTGTATGTTATAGAGGGGGAGCTCAGTCTGTCTTTAGTCTATCTATTGGGACAGACAGAGATTGCTATCACTTTGAAATTATTATTATTATACAGGACTTATATAGCACCAACAGTTTGTGCAGCACCCCCGCCGGCCGAAGCTCCACCTCCTGTCGACCGAAGCCCCGTCCCCAAGCTAGTGTAAAGGAGGAAGGGAGGAGACAGGGAGGAGCCTCCCTGTCCCTCACTTGCTACGCACCGCTGAGGCTCTGTGACAGGTTACACAGCGGGGAGGATTTCCCTGCTGTGTAACCAATTAGATGCCGATCTGAATGGAGAAAAAGCTGTCAGCTTCAGACATAAAGCTAACAGCTTTTTCCTCGATAATTGTAGGTGAGGCTCTGCCTCCCCTGCCTCCCCTGACCGCACGTCCCTGCATTTAAGTGACAAGTGTGCACTCCTCCACATTGACCGATCTACGCTATCAGACACTACTCTTTCTGCCGCCATATCCTTTTAGTTTCCTGCCTCTTCCAGGTCTCCAGTTGTTCTATTTGATGATTGGGCTCAGGGCCATCTCTATAATGAATCAGCTTGAGGTGACATCTAGGGCTGCAACTAATGATTATTTTCATAATCGATTAGATGGCTGATTCCTTTTTCGATTAATAGAATAAAAAAATGAAATAAATATCATCCTTAAAGTGACATTAAAGTCACAAATTCCCCCCGGCTGCTTTAACCACCTGCCGCCCGGCCGTTGTAATTAAATGGCCGGACGGCGAGTTCGTGAATGCGGGTGGGCACATTTAAACATCCTTTCCATCCCGCTCGTGCCCGATCAGTATACGATCTCCCTTTGATTTCTTCTCATTTTATAATTTTAAAATAAAAATTGTATTGTGAGCACATGGCGCTTGAATAGCTGTATCTAGGGAATGTCAGCGCCCAGTGACAAGATTGGGCAGACGGCAGCTGAATGTAAATACAGCAGGTAGTGGGCTGGTTCCATTTCAAAGTGCAATAGCCAATAGCAGGCTGGCTATTGCAGCTGCCCACTGCTTGCTGGGCCCTCCTCCCAGTGTGGAGGGGAGAGCTAGCAGATCCAACCAACTAATCGATAATGGGAACAGTTGACAACTATTCTCATAATCGATTATTATTGATTAACTGACTGGTTGGTTGCAGCCCTAATAACATCTTTTAGAGTCACGTGGGGGTGCGGCAGGCAGAGTGGTATGGCTGCTCTTCTGCACAATATTTGCAGTGTTCTTGCCACCCCCTTTCCAGCCAGAGCGTCCTAGGTTGCTATGAGCCGGGTGGGGAGATGTGTAAGGGCCATACGCATCTCCCCGCTCAGTTCTTAACAACTTGGGACACTCTGGCTGGCATCCCGCCTAGCTCAGAGACATCACTGGTTGCCAGGAGCTGGGTGGGACTTCAGCCAGAGCGACTGGGTCACTCCTAGCCGGCAGTTTCACTCTCCACCAGCATCCCCCGCCCACCCCCTGGCAAAAAGGGTCGGGACACCCCTGATTGGGCTGCCTCTTAAGACATAGCTCCAGCGCATGTGCACAGGAGTTACATCATTCTCACCATACTGCAGATGCTGGGAAGTTGCCAGAGGAGTACATGCGCTCTTCCTCTTTGTCACAGCAGCACATGAGCTCAGCATTGTGTGATAGAGCACGCTTTGCACATGTGCAGGTTAGGAATGAGACAGGGGGCGCCTATTCCTGCGCTCATGGGGCTGTGTGTCCATCGGCTGGAGGATCTCCGTTTTTACAGACAGGCTGGAGAGTCCGCACACAGCCTACAGCCAGTATGCCTTGGAAATAAGGATCTCTTTTTAAAAGCTGAGGACTGCTTATGAATATGCTACAGACCAGGGGTAGGCAACCTTGGCTCTCCAGCATTTGTGGAACTACAAGTCCCATGAGGCATTGCAAAACCGACAGCCACAGGTGAGACCCCCAGAGGCAAAGGCATGATGGAATTTGTAGTTTTATCACAGCTGGAGTGCTGAGGTTGCCTAACCCTGCTAGAGATACTGGAATGCATAGGTTCTTTTTCGGTAAAGGTGAGCTAACACTTTTTTTAAAAAAATCATGTAACTTTGAAGAGGGGATATGTATTGTAAAGAGGAATAGAATGACTGTAAAGTGTCTTATGATCAGTGCCTACACATCTCACAGCCACTCAGTGCAGTGCACTGGCTGACGACGCCTGCGTTTCCGGCGGAAGTAAACAGATTGTCTGGCCGGCGTTTCTATGACACTCCAGAGTCGCTCTGGCCTGTCTTCTCTGTGCTCTGGAATACCGGAAGCGAGTGTGAGACGGAATGGCGGAGAGTCCGGCGGCTGAAGCGATCATTCTCCCGGGGGCAGTAGGGGGAGGTGTGGTGTCCCATCTGAGCGGTCTGCAGCCTCCCGGGACTTCTCACCTGGCCGCTTCTTCTATGTGGGATCCGACCGCCAGTGGCGACTGGGACAACGAGAGGGCGTCCGCTCAGTGTGTGCTGCGGATCAAACGGTAAGAGGAGAGTATCGGAGAGCGGCTGAGCCCGGGCTACCTGACATCAATTCCAGGGACCGTCCGAGGGCTCAGGAGCTTGTCCCTGGAAGTGGCCCGCACTCGGGTTGTCAGGGGAAGTGCTAAGCAGATGACACATGCGGAGTGATGTGTGCACATAGGCGGCCATATCAGGCAGATCAGAGTCATTGGTATGACGTGTTTCTGCATTCCATCTACAGCTGTCACCCTAAGGGACAACTCCAGACTGGGCAGTGATATCTCATGATGGAGGACCCCTGCATGTCATCTTTTACAAAAATTTTATTAACGTACCATTTCTTGCCTTGATGAACCAGGGCCCTTCATCTAATGTGAGCACAGGGGGCGGGTCCATGACAGCCTGGGTTTACAGGAAGTGGGCTCAGTGTCATTACCTCCAGGGGGCAGGTCTGTAAAAGCCTGGGTTTACAGGAAGTGGGTGGAATGTTATCATCCCCCCCATGGACCGGGTCCATGATAGCCTGGGTTTACAGGAAGTGGGTTTAATGTCACCACCCCCTGGAGTTGGGTCTGTTGCCACCCCCAGGAGATGGGTCTGTGACAACCTGAGTTTACAGGAAGTGGGCTCAGTGTCATTACCTCTAGGGAGTGTTTGTGACAGCCTGGGTTTACAGAAAGTGGGTTCAGTGTCACCACCCCCAGGAGATGGGTCTGTGACAACCTGAGTTTACAGGAAGTGGGCTCAGTGTCACCACCCCCAGGAGATGGGTCTGTGACAACCTGAGTTTACAGGAAGTGGGCTCAGTGTCACCACCCCCAGGAGATGGGTCTGTGACAACCTGAGTTTACAGGAAGTGGGCTCAGTGTCACCACCCCCAGGAGATGGGTCTGTGACAACCTGAGTTTACAGGAAGTGGGCTCAGTGTCACCACCCCCAGGAGATGGGTCTGTGACAACCTGAGTTTACAGGAAGTGGGCTCAGTGTCACCACCCCCAGGAGATGGGTCAGTGTCCACCTGGGTTTACAGGAAGTGGGTTCAATGTCACCGCCCCCAAGAGATGGGTCTGTGACAGCCTGGGTTTACAGGAAGTGGGCTCAGTGTCACCACCCCCAGGAGATGGGTCTGTGTCCGCCTGGGTTTACAGGAAGTGGGGTCAGTGTCACCACCCCCAGGAGATGGGTCTGTGTCCGCCTGGGTTTACAGGAAGTGGGCTCAGTGTCACCACCCCCAGGAGGGCGGTTCCAGGACAGCCTGGATTTTCAAGAAGTGCGTTGAATCACACAGTGGTGAGGGGGACAGCCCTGGAGAGGAGGCGAGTATTACAGCCAGAGCTGCTATTTATATTTTGTACACTGCTGGGCCACAGTACGTTGGTTGATGTAGTAACAATGCATTGGAGTGTCTTTAAAAATGAATGGCACTGCGCTGCTCCGTAGAAGTGTGAATCGGCCCTTAGAGAATTCAGATAACGAATAGCACGCAGTCCTGAAATTCTGAATGTTTTCGGCTTTTGTGAATTTAGTGACAGAGCCGTCTTTGCTTGTGATTAGGAGCCGTGGACAAGCTGCCGATCATGTGATCACTATAACAGCCATTGCATAATCAGGAGCCTGGCCACCAATTGTCGGCATTACTACCAGTTAACTGATACCAACAACATTGCAGGACAATAACACGGAAAGTCAAGTCTCTGAAATTCTTACTTGCGGCGTTTTGCCTTTTCATTAATCATTTTTTGGATTAATTTCCGAGGTGCCTTTGAACTTGCTAGAAAGTCTGACTGCCCCTGTAGAGTTCCTTCCAGCCCCTCCCTCCACATCATAGCCTGCCAAGGAAGGAGAAAAGGGGAACACTATAGATCAGGGGTAGACAACCTTGGTAGGTCAGCCTTTGTGGAAGTACAAGACTCTGACAGCCACAGGTATGACTCCCAGGGGCAGAGACATTATGGGATTAGTAGTTTGACCACAACTGGACTGCCTACCCCGTTAAAGAGTCACATTAGTGACAGCTCTGAGTATTTGGGGTCTTTTCCAGGTAAATAACAAACATAAAATATGTTAACGCACATATACTCCTATGGGAAGGATCCTGTTCTGGTGACAGGTTCTCTTTCCCCTCTTCCCTGTGTATTGAGTTTAGGACTGGGATAATATCCGGCCACAGAGCCATGTGCAGGGTTCTCTTCTGATCTGCGGCCACATATAAAATTCAAATTGATGAGCAGTCAGTCATTCTAGAAACCACAATGAGAGGCTAAGCGCGGGCTCTTTATTTCCTCATTCCTCAGCAGAGACGGAGCGGATCTTCATCCCGAGACGTAGAAATCTTTTCATGTTGTAATATTTTCTGGTATAATTTGTCATATTTGTCTCATAGACCAGGAAATGGAGCTCGGTATTCTTCAATGTCATCGCTTTCACTTTCACTTCCCGTGTTCTGGGTGTGGAATCATTTTGCTCTAACCATCTTTGTTTTGTTCTCTCTCCTTTTATTCAGGGATATCATGTCTATATACAAAGAGCCTCCCCCGGGGATGTTTGTTGTGCCTGACCCACACGACATGACAAAGGTACGGCTTGTGATTACCGTGTGTGCAGCCAGTATGTAGAAAGGTACTATTGGTATATGTTCCCTGCTGGTTCTTGGCACAATCAGTTTGTGTCTGCCCATGATGCATTTTTCCAGGTTGATGCTGGCCACAGACGGGTCAGATTCCTCCTTTTACCTGCAGGTCAAGTAAGAGAAGTCAGTCAATTCCCCCATTCATGCTAAACAATGTGGGCGGAGGAAATTTCCACTGCTGGCTTATTGCATGCAGACAGCCACAGCACCCATGGCTGACTAAATGCACAAAAAGGGATAGGATGCATTCACAGTTTGGCCCATATCTCCCCCCACCTCCCCCCCAGGCTCAGTTGATAAGAACTATTATAATTTTCATCCCCGACCCCTGATCTAACCCTCCCACGCTAAGATCCGTACTTACCGAGATTCAACTGGCATGGTTCCGCTATTGTTTACATTCAGCACCGCACTCCCTCTGCTGGCCGCACCTGCACATTACAGCCCCATAGACTGCTATGGGGTCGTCCTCCAGTTGGGAGATGGATATGGCCAGAAGAGGGAGACTTGCAGCGCTGGAGGTCAACAAACAGCTGATCAATACGAATGAATGTATGTCATTCTTCAACAAAGCAGCCACATACTGGCACATTGGGAATCACTTTTCAATGGCCAATAGGTTTTGGTGCCTTATAGCCAAACTTTACATAGAAAAGTAGTAGTACAGTAGTAGTAGAAAAGTAGTAGAAAAGCAGAAATAGTACAGACAGTGGCTCAGACTGTAAACACAGACATTCTGGAGATCGGCCGGTGCTGGAAGGGAGACGTAGCAGCAGCTGCACCAGCTAGCCGGACATAAGTTCTGCTGTCATGCTACAGATCATCAAAAGTGCAGTCTGGCAATGAAATGGTGGTAGGAAAAAAATATATGTATATATTATATACACCTGCACTCTAGAAAAATGACTTTTTAGAAATGTGTGCAGGGAGCTGCCCTCATCATGGCTGGGAGGGGGAGAAGCAGGAGAGAAGTCGGCATAACTAAAGCTGGCCATACACTGTTCGAATGTATGTGAATCGGACACAATTCTCTAAAGTGGGTGACCTGCCAGGTCAGCAGAAGTCAGTTACTGAATGGCTACAGTGCAGCTTTAAGAGTGATGGAATATAACCTGGGTAGGCAGCCTCGGCACCCCAGCTGTGATGGAACTACTGATACCATCATGCCTCTGGTCTGTGGCTGCCAGTTTTGTAGCTCTACAGGGTGCCATGGTTGCATACCCCTGGTATACTGTATATACCCGTATTTAATACTCTAGGTAAACAGGTGAATTGAGATATTTTTGCCCAGTTACAACAAAAGGCATCCAGCTCTCTGGAAATCCATTTCATATTAGTTTGTACTGTGCTGGCTACAGAGGGCAGAGGTTCCTGTTGTTGTAAAGCAGTGTAGGCTATTGAGATGTCTGGTGAATTGTGGATTATATGTACATTATCACATAGCAATCTTCTTGTTTTGCAGATCCATGCCCTTATAACAGGTCCATTTGATACACCTTATGAGGGAGGCTTCTTCTTATTCTTATTCCGATGCCCTCCAGATTACCCCATTCATCCACCGCGAGTAAAACTGATGACAACCGGCAACAACACTGTGAGGTTTAACCCAAACTTCTACCGAAATGGCAAAGTCTGCCTTAGTATCCTTGGGTAAGCATGTTCCTGCCATTTACTATACTGTAGCTTTATAGCTGATCTCCAGGCATAGCTATATTCACTATTCCAATAGAAATGGAAGACCTAGGTGGACAGAGACCAGAGAATGCTGGTGGCCGCTCTAGGCCACCCCAGGCAAGGCTGACATGATTACATCAGCCCCACCTGTGCAGGAGTACCAGGGGGTGCATAGGGCACTGGTTACATTGTGCTTGGAGAGGGTACAGCGGTGACCAGTCTTCACAACTGGATATTTATGCCCATGGGCAGAATCAAGTTGAAGATTGGCGGACACAACTGCTGTAGATTGAAAAACAACTACTAAACTATGACTACGAGGTGTTCTATGCAATGCCGCATTCATGGATTGTGCCCGGAGTTCAGCTTTGAATTACTTCACATTGACTATATATAGAACGATAGCCTGCACATTGTGAATGGAAGTGCTACACTACATGGTGGTGCTTTCATCTTGTACTACTGTACGATTTAACCACTGCTTGTCAGATGCCCCATTTGCTACACTATGAAATTTAAGTGTTGCAGATGATTGGCAGCAATGGTGTTGGATCATTCAGTCGAATGAGATACATATCACCCATCTTGATTAGTTCTCATGTTGCTGCTTAGATGTCCATTCTCTGCCAGGAGAAACCATATCAATTGCAATGGTGTAAGAACCACAGGCTTTGGTAGTCCTATACTGCACAATTATAAATCGTAAACCTCCTTAAAACCCTCTGCCTGAAGGCTCAGTACACGTGCTTGGTAACACGTTTGATGTGTTGGTGCGTGGCAGTGCCATTTACTTTGAATAGCACCCAGTGCATTTCTACAGTGAACATGTAGTGCCGCACATCGAAATGCAGTGACGGACTAAGAAATGCTGTAGGTGCAATTTTTTTTAAAGCATTGCGGTGTGGTGCATTGGACACCCCATGCAACATTCGGGTACCCCATTCAAGATGCATGCTTTAAAGGGTAAGTTCACTAAGCAATTTGGGAAAATGGAATTATCCCCTCAAATATGGCCCTCCGCTACCTTTGCGGGACACTCCTTCCCCCTCCGCCGGTACAGGTGTACTATCCATAACCCATACTGCCGCCCTGTGCTATGGATTTTGAATTTCGCTCACAAATTGTGAGCACTTATTGGTCAGCATG
>NW_017307041.1:747547-786891 GCF_000935625.1 Nanorana parkeri
TAATGACTTTAAACGCAGCACAACTGACCTGACTGGTGTGAATGAGCACTGACAATTTGTGTCAGAAGACTTCACCCGCAGCCAGGCATCAAAGACATTTCTATGGTTTCTACTCTGGAACATGTACAGATTGGCCAGCTCAGTAGGCAGTCCTTTAGGAAAATGGAGAGCTGCTGATATCAAGTTCAAAACAGCGGAGAACCGGATCCTGATAACCTGAGACTTTTTACTTGAATGTTTCCACTTTGATATTTTAGTATTTGTGTATTGACGATGGTGTTCAGCATTTGTATTTCTTATTTTATCCCAATCACTTGAGTCCACGGTTATTAAAGTGCCTTTATCAAAACCTGTCCTGGTTAATTACGGCAGCTAACGAGTCCCAATGTAATTCTTCCTTCCACAGTAAGAGTGTTTTAATACAGTTGATTAATGAGGCCCATGGTAGTTTGTTACAGGTCTCTGATCACTGTTTTTTTTTTTTATACCCATGCTATTTGTCTTCTTTCAACACCAGTACGTGGACGGGACCGGCATGGAGTCCAGCTCAGAGCCTGTCTTCAGTACTCATCTCTATCCAGTCCTTGATGACAGAGAATCCTTATCACAATGAACCTGGCTTCGAACAGGTATTGGTGTTCTTGCCCCTGGATGTAGTCCTACACAACATATTTTGTGGTGGCACCTGATGCTTACTTTATGCTCTTTTTCAGGAGAGACACTCAGGAGACAGCAAGAACTATAATGAGTGCATTCGTCATGAGACCATCAGAGTGGCAGTATGTGACATGCTGGAGGGCAAGTGCCAGTGTCCAGAGGCCTTACGGTAAGGCATATGGTGTGAACTGTATTTGTCCCTGTTCCTTTGCTGCCTATACTTTCCTCTCACTCCCTGGTTCCCCCTTTGCTAGAGCCTTGTGAAGTGCTCAGTACCTCCAAGTATAGTAGAGCATGCAACCCTCTTTACTCCCTTCCTCTCCAATTCGAGCTCTATATGCATTCAGTGCTATGTGCCTTGATGGCCATTAGCCAGGGCTTAGTGCTGTCACAAGGAGGGGGGTTCTTAGCCCTGTGCAAGCTACGATCCTTCCCCACACTTCCTAGTAGCCCCTTTGCTCTAGAGCAGGGGTGTCAAACTCAACTTTAATCGTGGGCCGCATCAACATTATGGTTGCCCTCAAAGGGCCTGTAAGACTATATAAATGTATCTAATCTTTATCATAATTGCCTCTGCATTCAATTATCACTGGTTGTAGTAATAACTTAATACCTAGATCTGAAAGTAGAAGTCTGGGAAATGGCTTGGTGGGCCGGATTCGGGCCTTGAGTTTGACACGTGCTCTAGAGCTTTGTAAAGTGCTCAGCACCTCCAAGTATAGGAGAGCATTCAACCCTCTTCCTTACTCCATTTCAGCTCTATCTGTCCTTAGCGCTGTACACCGTGACAATTTCCTCCTCGGCTCCTTTGAACAAAATCGATTGAAAAATTGACTTTTGTTGAATTGAAGGACGCCAGCATTTCCACCCAGAGCTCGGCTCCTGCTGACTCGGCCAAAACGTGAGCAGTGTATAGCCAGCTTTACTGAAACAAATCCAAGTGAAGGATGACGTGCGGGCACCAAAGTTCTTCCATTGTAAAGAACCTTTCACATCTATCCTGTATGTTGGGGTTCGTTAACGTGCACTGCATTTAGGGAGCTCATTTACTTGAATGGGCTGCCAAGGTATCACAAGGCTCTGACAGACATGCGCCATTTTTTCTGACCCAGGGCAACACAAGGCATTGTAGTGCCTTACATCATGCAGCATTCTTTTAGTGGGTCTGGGGGGCCAATTCAACACACTAACATAAGCACAGTACATTGCCATACTTTGCGTTGTGGTAACACAACAGATAGGTGTGAATGGGCCTTAACTGTTTTATCTCTCTGTCTTTCTGCTTTTCCTTCTTCATTTATGATTGTATAGTGACTTAAGAATGTTCACATATGAAGCAAACAAACCTGGGACAGCTTGTGCTATTTAATACAAATTGGTAAATGGAATACAAGTCAGGGAACTTCCAGCTTTACCATGTCATGGGTCATTTAAATTGTGTTTACATATTTCCAAACCTGTTCACCATTTTCTGCTTGCATACAGCAAGTTGGAAAATTCCCTCCCTACAAACGCACTTCAACCAAGCCATGGATTTGGCTTGTGGCTGTGAGGGGTGTGACTTGACTCTGAAGAGCAATTATGTTGTAATCTTGCTCCAGGTTATCAGCTGACTGGCAAGAATTCGGCTGCTATACTAGATACTGAGGAGTTATTTATGTGCATTTAGAACTCCGACTTCTTTTGTGCCTAGCATTGTGATGAACCTGGGATGGAACCCAATTCGACTGAGTTCCCCCAAGGTTTCTCAAAACTGTAACTGTTACCCCCTCTTCCCAGCACAATCAGTTGGAGAGAGTCACGTTCCGCACCCCGCAGCTACAGTTGGGCAAAAAAGTATTTAGTCAGCCACCAATTCTCAAGTTCTCCCACTTAAAAAGATGAGAGAGGCCTGTAATTGGCATCATAGGTAGACCTCAACTATGAGAGATATGTCACATATACAGTACATGATTGGGAGAGGAGAGTGGTGGTCACAGTTTTGAGCAAGCTTGGGTGAACTGGGTTCCAACAAGCCCAGGTTCTTCTCTACCTAGCATGAGCATAATACAATATGTACAACTTTTCCTGAATGGATCACATTCACAGTCAGAATTTTGTTCATTTGGGGAAAAGTTTCCATCTTGCTTTCCTGAATGTTCTTGTCACTACTTTCAAACGTTTTACTGGTGTATGGCCAGCTTAAAACTTGTGTTTCCAGCACACATAGTCAATTCCCCTTTGTCATATGGGTGATTGGGTTGGCATGTGAAGGTCCTCTTCCCAGTCACATAGTGTAGGCCATAGGGGTTCTGCAGGCTGGTCAAAGGGGAGAGAGTCTCCTAAGTGTTCTGGTTTCTTCAAATGGCATGCAAATGTAACACTGCTTATCCTTTCCCTGCTTGTTTTTTTCTGTGATGCCCCCCATTACATTCATGTGGGTCATTGGGCCTTGCTGGTGCTTCCTGGTGAGATCCCCTGGGGTGATTCTCCTACAGGGAAATCTCATCTGGACACCTTGGGGGAGAGTGTGGTAGAGCTTTGGAGCGAGGTTTCTGTTAGACTTGCAGCTATCAGGGAAACCCTCTGTGTAGCTATCAGGGAAACCCTCTGTGTAGCTATCAGGGAAACCCTCTGTGAACACAAGATCAAGTATGAAAATGGTTGCCTTTTAGTGGTTCCTTGGTGCAAAGACATGGATTAGATTGCCTCTATTTTCTCTTCCCTGCTTGAATATTGGACTTTAAAGCTTCTAATCCTAATCAAGTGCAGCCAAGACAAAGTGAATATAATAAATGTTCAGTAATACCATTGGTAGGACACAGCGTTCACTCACGGGCAGGGCCCTCCTTCCCATCTTATCTTGAATTGTATTGTAATGTCTTCCTTATGTTGTAAAGTGCTGCGCAAACTGTTGGCGCTATATAAATCCTGTATAATAATAATAATTTGGTCACCACCTCTGTGTTTCTTGCAGGAGCGTGATGGAGAAGTCATTTTTGGAATACTATGATTTTTATGAAGCAGTTTGCAAAGACAGATTTCATCTACAAGGACAGAGCATGCAGGTAATACAATGGGGCTTATCTATGGGAAATGTGGAAAAACCCGTAGAATAAGTTGCTGGGTAAACCAATGAAAAAGATTGTGTACTGTTTGTTTTATGTAATCATAAAACCAATGCTTCTGAGGCCAAGCAGTTGCCTGTGTGACTGATATATACTAATAGGGGCTTAACTTGTCATGAGGGAGTAATATATACTTTTGCCAACATGGGGAATCAGTGAACTGCTATCATTATCTAGGTGTCTTATAGATCTTCATGCAGCCATATTAATCCTGTTTCAAAGAGCTTCTAATAGTAATAATTCTGAGCCGTTCAGCCTTTGATGGGCATTAGTGGACCTATACCACAGTGCTAAAATCCACAGGCTCAGACTAGCCAAAATGCAATCCAAGGGCGGCCCTGCTGGTACCACCACTTTGGTCAGGTGGAAAGTTGTCAGACAGACAGTGACTACAGCCAATTGGCTGTAGTCGCTTTTTGAGTATTCTGATGGCCACCATCTTGGAATGCAATAGCCAGCAGGGAAAATTCCTCCATTCACGTTCTTTGCTACGGTGTATGGCCAGCTTGTAGCTTACCTTTTTCGACATCAGATCCCATAAGAAAGTGCTCTAATAATGTGCATGTTTAGCCTATGTGGGGGCATAGCAGTAGAGATTAAATCCATTACAGCTGATCACCTTGTCTCCCATAAATTGGGGAAGGAATACAGACATCACTGCATAACCAGTCAGATGAGGTAAACTTTAATTGTGTCTGTAGGCAACTTAAAAAAAGATTCCTGGAGTCCTTTTTTTATTAACCCTTGCAGCCTGCACTGCAAGAGTTAACTGCTCGTTTGTGTCTAGGTTAAAAAAAAAACACAAAGATATACTCGCCTAAAGCTCCGAGCCGGCTTGTTCTTTAGACCGGTGCTTTCAACGTCTCTCCCCCTCCTCTGCAGGGGTCTAAGGTACTGTAAATCATCAGATTCTATACATTGTGTATAGATGGGGAGGAAGATTACTGCAGTGAGGGGGAGGGAGTGCCGTGACAGCTGGCTGGTTCGGAGATTTGGGTGAGTATATCTTATTATAGCATTAGTTATTTTAGCAGCTAGACCCAAACAAGAATGTAACCCTTGCAGTGTGGGGGTAGCCCCACTGCAAGGGTTAATAAAGAAGTTCAGGAATGTTTGCATTTTCCAGGGCTTTTATATAAATCCTTGCTATGCTGCTTGCATAGTCATCGACCTGGAACAAGCATGTGGTGTTGAGACATTTGATATGCATGGTTGTCCTGGGTCTTATGGCTAAATATTGAAGCTGGGGCCAGACAGATGATCTTTATTGCACAGTTAGCAAAAATAGGCCTTGTTGTTACTCTGTGGCAGGGGATGAAAGCTGTCCAACGGCAAACCTCTATATATAGATTTTTTCCTTTTAAAAGAATCCTGATCTGCTTTCAAAACGGACATTAAAAAGTATCCATTATGATTGGCCTACCTGCAGACTTGTTCCTGGCCAGCCGCTCACAGTATAGACGTATTGACGCAACTAGCATATTCAGAAGGAGAATAGCAGGCTATGTATTTCCTTGGACTTTGTGTGTTCTGGATAATGAGTGTTTGACATGAGTTATGTTCTGGTTGCAGGATCCATTCGGTGAGAAGCGAGGGCATTTTGACTACCAGACTATCCTCAGCCGCTTGCAGCTTATTCAGCAAAGAGTGCGGGAGAAACATCGGCATGAAACTGTGGATATAGACTCAGAATCCAGCTCTTCTGAAACAGAAATGGACACCCAAGGGAGCTCAATCCCCTAAACTATGGGAACGTAACCTGTAGACGGCAAGTCATGTAACTTCAGGCAGTAACCGTAGCCAAGTACTTAAGGAATACACCGAACAATAAAAGACTTTGTTGTATGCAAAGCCCCTTCTGCTTCTGGCTGCTGTTTGAAGTCGGAGTCAGTCCACCTCTCTGCTATATTTGGGGGATGATGGCCTGCAACCATCCTATAGACAAGAGGCTGGGGCATGGACTAATGGAGCCTGGATCGAACACGAAGGCAGCACTTTCTTGGATTCAATCCTTTTCTTCGTGAAATGGTCATTTAATGGCCCAGACAAGCCAAAGAGTTTTATTGCAAGCAAATCAAGCCTTCCCCAGCCCCGGGATTAACCAGTTGCCATTTTAAGCTCCAGACATGACTTCCCCAACCCACCTTTAAATTTTCACCCTCAGAGAAGCGCACTTTGTCTTATCTAATGGGCATTGTCCATTTTCCTTTAGTACACATATATATTTGGTACTGGGATAAAATAAGGCTTCATTGTATCCTCCTTTTTTTTTTTTTTGTAACCTTTGTGATGGTTGTAAATTTTTGGATGAGCAAAGTGTATCCATCTATTATTTTACTTAAATTGTATCATGCAGAGTGAATTCAGGGACATGAAAAAGTTCCAATAAATCTGTTTTCTCAATTAGTGGCTGAAATCTGTACAGAGGCCAGCTAGTCAGAAGTGTTTGCCAGGAAGCAAGAGACATTAATAAGGGCATGCATATATGCAATGTGACTGTTATGGGTATTGGGTTAGTGCAGAGCTGGGCAAATCCCAGGAGCCAGGTCGCGGGTGCTCTTTAAAAAAAAGACAGCTGGCTCCTAACTTTTTAAGATTGCTCTAGTTGTTGTCAATGAAGCCGGCTCCTAAAAAATCCTGCTGGCTCCTGAACTCCATATTAACGTGGGTTAGTGTATGGGACAGTGAGCGCAATTAAAGGGCCTATTTCTAAAAGAAACTTGCTCATCAACTTATCCCTTTGCCTAATTAGGAAGGTTCCATATCAATTGTACTTTAAGATTTGCAAAGTTGCAATGTTTTTTTTGGAAGAAGTGAAGAGTTAAAGCTTTTACCCATATCTTCACAATAACAGCAAACACACCTTTAGACATGTTTAGTAATGACAATCTACAAACACACTTCTAGATAATTGCCGGCTTTGTATTCTTTGCATCCCTTATTTCTCTTTTCTTCCCTAGTCTTCTGACAGTGGCCATGTTAACTAAGGGCAGATTACTAGCTCTCCTTTTACTTCCTGGAACATGTGACTAGGACATGTGACCATGCACATCATATCAGGGGAGGAAAATTACTTTCCATGAGATTTCTCAGCAATGCTCTGCTGATGTAACCTTCCCAGGATGCAATGCTTGGGCACCATTACATCATTTTTGCCAACGTTGACCAGGAAGTGGGGGGAAAAAAATTGTAAGTAAATAAAAATGTGTGTTTTTAGCTAATGAATGTAAGATGATTTGATATCCGCACGCAGAACTGTATGCTGATGTGATTTTTAGTCAAAGGTCCACTTTAATATTTGTCAGGTTTTTATTTCTACTTGTGCCCCCTTAGGGAATATTGTCCCTCACTTCCTGCCCCTGGGGTGACTGGTTAACACTGAGACAGAAAGGCATAGACAGCCTGTTTCTCCCCCCTCCCCCCCTCGGAGATATTTCCTATCTCCTACTGACGTGACGGGACACAAAGGACAAAAAAAAAATATCAGACCGAGGTCCTAACCCTTTGTACTCTATGCAAAACAAAATGAAAGGATTGGGCTTGAAGCTGGACAGATTTATCAAAATGTTTGTGAACAATCAATGTATAAGAATGGTCATTAGAGTTGTACATGTAGGTAGCCGGATCACTGGTATTCTGTGCACACAACATTCACACTGCAGCAGCTGCTGCTAACTGCAATAGTGATATTGCCAACTGCTAAGCAAGCACCAAGTGACCATATTATTGATCTGTAAGTCTAAAATGGGCTGAATAAAAAAAACTCCGCGAAGAAAGTGTGTAACGTACAAAGTGCTCCAGATGAGATTTGTGCTTCTCGTGTAATCTTACCTGTGTGCATCAACTCCGCTTGATCCTTTCTTCACTACATCAGCTCTCGTACTTTTTATACCCCTTACAGACTTAAGCAAGTTTGTCCTAACTTAAGATAACTAGGTAATACATCCTTTTTTGGGGGGGATAGGCTTTCTTTCGGCAATATTGTCTTAAAATTTTTTTATTTTCTATGCAATCTAGAGACAAAGATTATGAAACAAGAAAAAGCATTTTTTTTTATCTATTTTGACCAGTGTTTGTTTTAAAATTAGTAGTGTTACTGTAAATAAAAAGTTGCATTTTATTCTAGAATTTGTCCCCTTTCAAAATGACACAAAAATGGTGTTTTGGTACAACGCGTGGCAAAGCTATATGCAGGTAACAAATGGCACTTTCTCTTTTCAATTTCTCTTTTTTTTTTTTTTTATAACTCTTGATAAAGTAAACTAATGAAAATAAAAAGTTTTAATATTGTTTGAATTAAAAGGAAAAAGTATGGGGGGAGGAGATCAGAGTTAACGAAGGGTTAAATGGGAATGCATTTTATGTAATATTTTCTTTTACTGTCATATGCAGATCAAAGGTCACCCTGTGGATCTACAAACGAATAAAATAATACATTACAACTAGGGATGCACCAGTGCCGATAACGAGTATTTTGGCCAAGTGCTTGTACTCGCCCAAATGCTCCCAATACTGGAACTTCCCGCATCAGGAAGCTGGACAGCGAGTCATTACACACCTCCATGCTTCCTGATTGGCCGTGAAGCCGGCTCCATGCTCCCTCATCACTTATTGATGAGGGAGCATGAAGTTGGCTTTCCAGCCAATCGGGAAGTTGGACATGTGTAATGACTCGCCGCCCAGCTTCCTGAATGGTCGGTGAGTAATTTCCCGCCCCCCAGCTTCCTGATGGGCCAGAATGCTGGCTCCATCCTTCCTCCTCATGGTGACGAGGGAACATGGAGCCAGCTTCATAGGTCATTATACATCGGCCAGCTTCCTTAATGGGACTTCCGGTATAGGTGAGTACCGCAAAAAGAAATGCCAAAAACCGGTAACGGTGCATCCCTAATTACAACACTGTATTTACTCAATGACATGTGTAAGTAAGTGTCATTTTACACAGGGGAAGCTGCCTTTAGACAGGAGCTTCTGCTATGTGATACATGGCAATTCCCAATTGTCAAAAGAAGAGCTTGCTATCTATTGCTGGTAATAGCAGAGATTATAGGTGGAGACCAGCAGGGCCTCACTAGGCCATATGCCCTAAAAACTTTGAAGTGTTTTTAGGGTGTATCTCCTACACCTGAGATTCACAAAGGGTTGTTAAACGAATGATTTATTCCTTCTCCATTCATTCATTGGAAGACCGTTCTGTTTTAGATAATCACCACTGGGTATATCGCCTCCTGCAGAAGTAGGTGCACTAAAACAGGCCCTGCTGTTGGCCAAATCTCCCTCCACAGCTGTGTACAACTCCATTATGTACCGAACAGTTTCCTCCCTGAAATCCTTTGGCGGTTTCGTTAAGCAAGTTGCTGGGTAGGCAACAGGCTAGAAAATATAGATTCCAACCATTGAGCGCATGCAGTTTCTTGCTTTATATGGGTTTGGCTGCGACGGCCCACTTTCCCAACAGGCAGCCTGTGGGCAGATGTGACTGACCTAACTGCCGGATTGTCAGTCACAGTGTCCCCCTTACTGGCACGCAGCACTTCGGCTTTAGAGAGAGGTGGGCTACAGTACCATGGTGGACGGCTGGTTCACACCTAGGCGATTTATCGCGCAAAACACATTCGCATTCAAGTCAATAGAGGCTATTCACACCTTTGCGTCACGCAAAAAGGTGCAGGAGCTATTTTCCACCGATTATCGTCCCCTAGACATCTCTATGCATTGAAAACCTCCACACTGGCCTCATGGGTTATGGTATGTGGATCTCTTTCATCCGATAGCGGATACTCCTTGACGTCTCAGCTATGAGAAGACACTGTCTCAGGGGGCCCGTTGACCATTTTGTTCCAACATCCGCTTGTGTCACTCATTCAGGGAGTTACACATGTTGCCCTTCCTGTAAGACTACCGTCGTCACTGTGGGACCTGAATCTTGTCATCAGTTTTGCAGGGGTCAGAACTGGCAGTTGTGTCCTGCACGCCTCCATCTCTGGCGCTTCATAAGTGCGTCCTAGACTCTTTTTGCTGAATGTGGTTTTAGCCTTTCACCTGCTGATTCTGCCATTAACACTTCCTGTCCTAGGGTGACATCCCTCACTCTTCAATACCTATGGAGAAGTGTTGTCATTTTAGGAGAAGACTGCAGAACAGAACCCCTCTCCTCATCAATAACAGGGAATGTGTTCTGTAGTCCTCAGAGAAAGCTGGAAAGAATGTAACGGATAAGAGTTCAGCACAGAAAGTTACCAGCTTACAAGATTTCTGGCAGGATCAACAGGTATTTCTTGGAACTTCTCAAACATAACAAAACGATTTCAATGCTACCTAAAGGAAGAAAATAAGAGAAGCTCATTGTTATGGAGTACACAGAATTTATTAGTATACCCTAGCTTTTGTGCACTGTAGTCAGTACTTCTTGGATCCCACTAAACGCTATTGTTTGGGATCCCAAAAATGCATCAGCCAGAAATGAACGCCATTTCTGGATGCGTTGAATCACACATCAGTTTTATCTTTCTCGGGAGGCTACCTTGGTAAGATTTCACAATGATGATTCTACACCTCCCCCCACAGCAATAGAGAATGGCAACCAGCAATAGAGAATGGCAACCGGCAATAGAAGACTACAAATTTCAGCAATCCATGATTGCTGGTTGCCATTCTCCATTGTTGAATATGGAATGCGTTACAGTTCATAATGATAAAGAAACCGCCCTAAAATCATTATTCTTTTAGAAAAAATGTCACATGTCCCTTTAAGTAAAAGTATCGGTTACTGGTATGGGCGAGTACCTGAGGGAAAGTACTTGAAAAATGATATCAGGACATCCCTGTTTAATATTACAATATTTTATTGTAGAAAGTATAGTACAGAGGAATACAAGTTTTTTCTTTGCACAGACTAATAGGGAACCAATTTACATCCCAATTCAATGAATTCCCAAGTGGTCCTGTAGAAGGTTTACTTCCGACACTTGTCAGATTCAGTCTATAGCACAGTATTCATTACATAGAAGGTGAAAGGCCACTATTTGGCTGTGACTGAACTCCACTAAGAAAATGTCCTCTGTTATCAGTTAAAAGTCTTGACGGCACATGTAAACAGGGCTGCTAGATAAAACGTCAAATAGATGGGCTCCAGTCCCAAGCAAAGCGGTAACCCGACACAAAGGAGAATCCGCTTCCTTCAGAGGCTGTGTTTTGTAAGACAGAGGAGTCTGAGGTAGTGGAGATTTCAATGTCTAGTCGCCGGTGTCACGGTGGTCCCTCGCTGGACTCCTCTGGGGAAATTTGTTTAGAATAAAGTTCAGTGAAAAGAGCTGGTAGCCAGTACTCAGGGTCTCCTGGTGCCTGCAAATCCAGCCATGCCAAGCCTTCCTTCACCAAGTGTTCCTTAAAGGTGACAACAGTGAGAGGACATTAGCACAAAAGCAGCTGGAGCCATACAACATTCTTAGTAGCTCAAACTAAAACACTGACCATTATTAATCCATCAATGATCACATGGAATGACTCCCTTTTGTGTACAACATGTAGTAGTAATCTCATTTAATGCTTAAAAGGAGAACTATGAGGGGAGTGATTTCCATTCATCCTCATAGTTAGAGCCGACCTGTGACAAAGAAGCTGTCACAGGTCGGCTCTATCGATCGGGAAGTGAGCGGAAACATGCACGATCTGCTCACTTCTCGATCGTCTCCCTGCAGTGAGTCAGTCACTGCTCTCTGCAGGGATTCTCCCCTCTCTGATCCTCCAGCGCTGAGCGGGGGAGGGGGCGGGCACAGCTGGCTCTGCCTCTAGATTGGCAGAGCCAGCTGTCACTCACGCTGCTGGGTGGATCTCGACAGTAATGTTGGGATCCGTACCGGCTGCGGCGCTTACAGTATAGCCCACAATATACTGAGCTTTGGGTCACGGGAGGACGCTAGTATATGTCCTCCTGTGACCCTAAAGAGAACTACGGGGAAAAACACTTACCCCATAGTTCTCTTTAAGTTATTGTAAATGATTGGTGTAACTTGCTACTTGTGTGCAATCTCTTCAGTAATTGTTCGGCAGGCTAATCACTACTGGTATTAGTAAATGTGCTTTATCTACCAAAACCCAACCCAAGCTTTATACAGCCATAGGTGACTACAGTGTTTCCACAGCTAGGACAGGTTACTCAGGTACTGCTGGTCACAGGGGATGATGGCTTTACTTCTCTCCCCTTATCCTGGAAGCAGAGTTCCACTCCAGTGGTGCTGTCCTGGCAGACTCCAGCAGTCCTGCCATGAAGGTGACTGTACCGATAAAAGGGAAACACCGGCCAAACAATCAGCACAGCAGCCAGATGCCTTATTAAAACATGGAAACCCCCTTGGCCTATTATACAAACCCAAGTTCTGGAAAACATGATGGCTATACAATAAGGAGAAACCTCCCCAACCCTTTACAGTCCAGGCTTAGTCAGCAGAAGCATCCTGACCTCCCCACTAGAATTAGCACGAGGGTCTCTGGCTGGACCCCTACACGCTGTGGATGAGTTCTCTGCCAAGGGGCATCTTAAATGAACACTTTCCAAAGTTCAGGTTTACTTTAAACTACAGCTAGACATGAGATGAAGCTTCAGGTAGGAGATGTGTGACTAATACCCTACCAGTCAGAACTCCCATTAAAGGTATGTACAGTATTCACCAACTGGAGAAGAAGAGGGCCGTTCAGGGTAACCTTAAAGTATAATGAAAGCAAAAACTCATTTTCTAGGCATGTCATAAGGGGTTAGAACCTCTATCAGTTGTGTTTCCATCTGTGTCCTTGCTGGGGAGATATATATTCTCTATCTGTCCTGGTGACTCCCAATAAACGTTAAACTTGCTTTACAAACTTGCTGAAAGCTTTGTAAATGTTTGCGGTGCACTGCTCTTCAATGCCTCTGCGAGTCATGTCGTAACTGTCTGTTCTGCAAATGCCTCATGGAACTTGTAGTTCCACAACAGCTGTTGGACCAAAGTTGGCCACCCCGGATTTACAGCCTGAAGCTGGCCATTCACCTTACAATTATCTGCAGATTTTCTATGGTCAGATGGAAAAAGTGCAACAGATTCCTCCATCTACGCTAAGCTGTGTGGATGGAGGAATCTCCCTCTGGGCCAAGCTTTAGTATCCTGCTAGTCACCTTGTTTCTTCCAATAGAAGGTACCTTTAAATAGAAATGGGTAGGCTGCCATTGCTGACCTATCATTTATAACCAGCCTTTGCAGCAGGGTGCACATGGGAAGGCTTACAACAATACCGCACACTTGCCAGCGAGCCTGCAGCAGAACAGGTCACCCTGTGTAACAGTACGCGTTAAAAACAGAGCTTCAGGCAGGGGAATCTGTTTGGTTGCAGGCTAGCTGGCAAGTGTGCTGGGGACTTTTGTTGTGTTTTTGTATTGCCATTGCTGACCTCTCTTAAAAATCCTCATTTCCTAACTGTGGTGCTGACCCTCTTCCTTTAATTGTATCAAAGTTACGGACTCTGAGAAGAAAAAAAAAAAATGAAGATCTGGGTCTGACCTCACTTGCTGCATACTTATTCTTGGGTCAGTGGCTCAGAAAATGTTACAGCCACTGAATAAGCAGATAGCCAGGCAATTGGCATTTTTAGAAGGAAGCATCGGTGGCAGCCTCCATATTTATTTCAGTACAACCAGGACTTTACTGCATATAGTCATTATGTAGGATGGCATCTCTTGTCCTAAAGATTGTACTCCTGAACACTGGAGTGAAATGTTTCGCAGATTGGAGAATATTTTAAAGAATCCATGTACTAAGAACCAATGAGAGTGGATTGACAATAACTGCCTCCACTACACACGTGACAGGTACACTTCAGTACAGGAATGTTACCGCTGTCCACCGGCCTAGAATCTCACACAGTATAAACTCACCAGCACGTGCTTTGCTCTTTCTTTCTCCCAATTCAGATTTGATTGGATTTCACCAACAGTCACGTAGCCCTTTTTCTGTAAGAGACAATAAAACAGAATTCTTATTCATTAGGTAGCACCGAAATCAGGGGTTCAGTTATCACCAAGAACACTGTCTGCATGGAGTTTGTATGTACTCCCGCAGCCTCTCCTGGAACAAGGACCAATATGAATGCTTGTATGGCAAAGCAGGGCACAATACATCCAGATCCTAATGGCATTTCTAGCTCTAAAGAGAGGACTGGATCCATTGGTACCAGCAGTGGTAAAATACTGGCATGCATTTTAAAGAGGCCCTGTCATTATGATACATATATCCTACTGACTGTGTCTTTTTAAAGAACTGTGTTTGTCTCAGCATTACATTTTGCAACAACAGACATACTTAGAGGCTGATGTATAAATCTTTAGCCCAGCGTAAAGTTAGGTGATCGCCGCTTGCACGGCATTACTGCTGCTCGATGAAGACAAGCAACATAGGAAATTCCCATCGTGTGTAGGTAAGGCCGCTCAGCTATAAGCTTGGCGGAAAATGTATACATCGGCCCCTTAGAGTGAACTACTTGAGATAGGGGGTTTGTAGTCCCCTGAAACAGGGGTGTTTGTTCCCATATACAGACCGGCGGTTTGGTATAGCCTGTTTATATTGTGCAAGCACTTATTTCTAGTAGTACATTGGGGACTGCTGCATTGAATGCCGGGACTTGCAGAGCATAGTATAGTACTTCCTGTGTGCTCATTCCTTAAAAAGAGCCTGGATGGGCATATTTATAAAGCAGTAAATGTTACCTTTAAACATTCACTGGTGGGGAATCACTCATTTATAAACACATGCACCTGGAAGAGTCACCTGCAGTGAATGTTAGGTGAAATTCAGGTTCAATGCTTTATAAATATGTCCCTTAGTGATGATGTAAGCAGCCGCCCTTTTGGTTGATTTTTAGGAACAGAGCCAAGTTAAGCAAACCATTTTTATTGGTTCCTGTGTCCCTGCTGGGGATAAAAAAAAATAAAAAGGTGGCTGAAATCGAAGGAGAATCCAAAGTTATGAGTTGTCACCGGAAAAGAACGTGGGGAAAATCTTCTCTCTATAGTGGAGAATTTCCCTCACTTGTTGTGTCTATGGAACAAGAACTGAAGGAACATTTCCCAAAAATGGGATTCCAATGGCAACACCAAACTGGCAGTTTTAACCCTTTCCTACACCGTTCATAATAAAACAAAAACAAAAAAGCCAATTTGGGGGGTGACATACTTTACAGGTTCATATGAAAGGTCTGTCGTTTACATTGCACAGCACATTGGCTTAGTGGTTATCACATCTGACTTGCAGCACTGGGGTCCCAACTAGGATACTATGCACATGGAGCAAGTTTTCCTTGTTCTTGCAAGGATTTCCTCTTCCCACACTCCAAAGACATGCTGATGTGATTGTACGGTATGTAAAGTGTTATATCAATGCCTTGTATTCTTTGACAAGCTACAAGACATTTGTGAATGGACAATAGTGAGAAGGAGTGGGTAATGCGACCGAAGCTCTGTACTGAGCCAATCGCATCTATCCCTCTCCTCTGTGACCGGAAGCTGGGAGTTGTGTGCAAGAGACTGCATGCTGCAAGATTTTTATACTTTGCATCCCACCCTCTGCACATAACACAGCTTTTTAAATGATAATTTACACACCCAGTGCACTGTGTAAATGATCATGTTTCCAAGAGTGCGGCATTAAAAAGAAGTCTCATTTTTACATTTCCAGCATCTGCTAAGGCCTTGGTTCTCAACTGGTGGGTTGTGACCCAAAAGTTGGTTGCAACCCCGTGTTCAGTGAGTCGCTGCGTGCCTTCCACTTTTCTAGGTGAGATGCTCCTCAGCCTCCCCATGGCACAGCACTGTCAGTTCTCTCGCCAAGCGGCCATTCAAAATACGCTGCCCAGTGTCAGCTTGAGGTGGGGTGGGGTATAGCTGTGAGGGAACTCCATCCATATGTGCATTGCTTACAGCTCCCTCGCATGTCCTGTAGAGGTGCCTGGACCGGAGTGACATCACATTCTGGCTCCCGGAACCTCTACAGGACGCGCAAGGGAGCTGTACGAGCAATGCACATATGGATGAAGCTCCCTCACAGCACAGCAGCCCACACTGGAACCCAGACCGAGGATCCACTCCAGTTCTTGTAAGGTTCACACTAGTACAGTGCGGTAATCGCATAGTACCATGCGACTAACGCACTGTACCATGCAATCGCACCAACTGTGCATTTGGGTGTGGAAGGTGTGTTGGGTTGCAATTCATTTGAATGGTACCACAAATGCACCTCCCACCCACAGTTCGTTAACCCGTACCAGAACGCACGGTACCCAAATGCTGTGCGTTCCAGAGCAGTGCGACTTAATGACCAAGGACAAATGTGGGTCCTGAGGTTACACAGGTTGAGAACCACTGTGCTAAGGCATCATGTGATGATCACATAAAGTACTGTTTATAACAAAATACATTTCTCTGTAATAAAGCCCAGAGTAAGACCCAGGAATTAAATTGTACTAACCTCTGCCAGCTGTAGAACCACAGTGTGATCCATGTTCAGCTCTGCAGGTACCGACTGCACCAGGTAAGATCCACCTACAGGGATGATGCCAAAACCACTACCTAGGACTTTGAGTTTTTTGATTGCTCTGATAATATCGTCTCTGAAATAAGAAAGTACGGTAATGACTCTGCTGTATTGGCCGACTATGGCTCTGTGTGAAAGAAGGAGAGAGGATGCTTACTGACTGACGTCCTGAGCGAGCTTCCCTCTTCCTTTCAGGACCTGCTGGTGCAGTTCAGCCAATGTGATCAAACCTAGGAACAAACAAATACACATTACCAAAGGCTAAGCCTGACCAGGAGAAATGACAGCTGGAATACGATTGGTACTGATGGGCAATACGTTTGTTCTTATGTACGGTAACCTGACCAGGAGAAATGACAGCTGGAATACCACTGGTTCTGATGGGCAATACATTTGTTCTTATGTACAGTAACCTGACCAGGAGAAATGACAGCTGGAATACCACTGGTTCTGATGGGCAATACATTTGTTCTTGCTTTGATAAATAATTCCTTTTGGATCCTCTACAAAAGGTGACACACAGGTAAAGCAGAAGCATTGCTGCCTGTTCAGCTTCCAGCTGTCATTCTTCAACTGTTTTTAGAAAAAATAAAAAAAAAAGGTAAAATGAATAAAATTAGAAAAAATACAAAGACAAAAACACCAAAATAAATGAATGCTTCTGATGGTTCAGGCAATAGTGGAAAAATGAATGCCAATGGGCACAACATATTAATCATTAGCACAGAAAACAAGCCTGCAGATACACATACAGTGCTGGGAAATGGATTCTCTTCTGAGAGAGAGCAGTTATATTTCCATACTTAAAAATAGTAACATGATGTAATCAACCCATAGCAGTGACATGAAAACAACATTGCCGTTTTCATTCACTCACTGAGCTGATAGCATAAAAGCTAAACTCCTGGCAGACATAAAAGACCCAAGTGAACTCAGTTCTGTATTCATTACCATTACATTTATTTTATAAATGCAAACACTGCAAGTACATGAATGTGAGTGTCAGCTTCTTGTAATCGTCTATAAAGCAGAGTTTAGACTGGGAAAGGGAGAAGCACAACAAGAAGCTAAATTAGTTGTGTCACAATGCTTGTGTGCCAACAAGAGACCTGCTGACAGGAGGAGAGAACAAGGTGACAGACAGATAAGGTCCTCCATGTGCTGCTTCTCCTTTCACTGTCCAGATATAGATTTCAAAATAGAAATGTAGTTTGCAAAATAGTCAAAGCAAAACGATGTGTTATATCACATTGCAACCAGACTTTAGCTTTCAATACTTTACACTTTGCATTAGGGATGCACACCATTTAAGGGTCCATTTATAAATAAGGAGTATGGCCATACCACAGAGGTATGCTTTGCAAATGCGCATTGCACTCATGCTTCAGGGCGCTAAAGCAAGTGCAGCACAATCCCAAAGCATTAACCTATTCCTTGGACAGCCGGCAGGAAACTGGGAATTCAAATGACATGGCTACTAAAAATGATGGAGCATCTGGTGCTAGGCCTGAATGGCCTGCTCCCAGGAGTGAGTGTTCACACACAGAGCACGTACACAACCAATGCTAACAACCCTGGACCTGGAAATGCTCCACAGCTAATTTAGCCAGAACCAGTCTGGAAAGCTCCCAAGTGGTGTCCAGTGCCCGAGAGTCACTTCCAGGCTCACCCTGCCATGTCTGATCCAGGGGTTCTTTTTGCAGCAAGACCAAAAGTCAAGACAGAGAACAACTGCACCAGGTAGCTTCAAGCAGAGACCTCCTGCTGCTACATGGAGATGAATCTTGAAGAAAAAGAAATGTAGGTTAAGTCTGAAGTCAGCAGAGCCAGAAAATATGTCCAACCTCCTAGGATACTAGCAAAAACTGAGGCATGCTAGTAGTAGGAGGTGTTTTTCCAAAGGCTGGCCTTCAGTTATTTATTTTGTTGTCCTGTAGGCAGCAGTATAACCAGAAAGTTTAAGAATTCATTGTCCCTCAATGGACGACACAGAAATGTGTATTTAGCAGCTGAAATTGGAACTGCAATCAATTACAAATGACATTAAAGTAATTTTTACTAAATACTCTTCCTTGCACTTACCTCCATTGTGGTGCTTTAGAGCCAGACAGACTTCTACTATTTGCACACCTAGCTCATAATAAAAGTCACCCACGCCAAGCATTTCGGACCAAAATCCTTTCCCAGCTGAAAAGGCAAAAGACAAAAGTTATGAATTAATAGGAGTTCCAAACATTAATCCTTTAAAATATGGTAATTGCTGCAGCCATTAACAGAAAAGTGCACTTATTCCTTTTTGCCCTTCCCTAGGTCTGACCTAACCCATCCTCCCCCTTCACAAATGCATACGTACCTTGATCTGATGGCCGCGGCTCCACAATTTGTTTGCATCGGATGGTGACCCTAGCTATGCCTGCACATAACATAACTCTACAGACTGCTATGGGACCGTCTCCATTTTCTACGGGCTTTGGAACACAGCCCCATAGAAGTCTATGGGGCACTACTACACAGGTCCAGCAAGAACAATAAAGACTTGTGGCCTTGCATGTAAACAAACAGCGTTATTTTATTTATTACAGGTATTTATATAGAGCCTACAATTTACAGAGTGCTTTACAGTTCACAGCACATTCAAATCAGTCCTTGCCTTCAAGGAGCTTACAATCTAAGGTCGTGTACACACATCTAGGGCCATATTAGACAGGAGCCAATTAACCTACCAGCATGACTTTGGAGTGTGAGAGGAAACAGGAGTAGCTCGAGGAAACCCATGCAAGCACAGGGAGAACACTATGGCCACTGGATCAAATAAATATCTATTTGTGGAGGGAGAAGGAGGACTAGAAGAGGCCAGGGGAAGGGGACAAAAAGGATAAGTACACTTTTTTTTCAAGTACACTTATCCTTTTATTACCCCCACAAAAATATATTGCATCACATGCTGTATTGCAAAACCACACAGTAAAATACAATTTTGCACTGCATATGCATTGTATCACACCACAAACCAAAAAGTCACTCGCACTCCATATGTTATAGTCAAAACACTTCAAATTATAGTCAATCTCCTTTATTGACCATACTAGCGTCACATTGCTAAAGCGACGTTTCGGAACCAAGTGGTCCCTTCTTCAGGCACACCACTTGGTTCCAAAACGTCGCTTTAGCAATGTGACGCTAATATGGTCAATAAAGGGGGTTGACTAGAATCTGAAATGGAGTGCGAGTGACTTTTCGGTTCGTTACGTTCGATATGCAGAGGAATCTGCAGTCACTTCAAGCACCCACCTGACTTTTTTGTGGGTTTAATCCGGTCAGGAGTGCGATGGGATCTACTACCGGTATGTGTTGATTTTTGTATAAAAACAAATGCCATGCATAATTTCAGTGCATTGTAGCCCATTCAAAATGAACGGACTGCTTAACACAACGCACATAAAACACGGTAAGTCACATTTAACGCGCATACATTAAGGCAGTGCAACGGTGTAAATTGGCCCCAAGGGAATTTTCGCAACAAACTGCCACGCCGTGGTTTCTAACTAAATTTAACCAATGCCAGGAATTGTTTTCCTTTTAGTTTTTTTTTTACATGTATTCTTCTTCTTTATTGGGGTTAAAAAAAAAAAATGTTAAAACCGTTTAATTTTAAACACTACATTTTAATATTTTGCATCATTTCAGCCAGCAGGTGGAGCTCTTTTTTCATTCAGATATTTTCTTACAGATTGTCCCAAAAAAAAACATTTACAGAGAACTGTAGCTTAACCCTTTTGCGGCCGGACCAATTACATTTTTCACACATGCTAAAATGCACCAAAACACTATTTTCTGAAGGCAAAGGACCTAGAATAAAAAGATGGCATTTGCAATTTTTTATGTTGCACATTATTTGGGAACTTCTTTCTTAAATCTAAATTTTTAGGAAAAAACATTGAAATTAATTTCAGTGAACACAAATAATGACATTATCTTCAAATGTTCTATTAATTATAAAAGATGGAAAGATTGGGTTCTCCCATGTATTTCTACAGGGTCTGTAGTTGCTCCTGCTCTTGCTAAAGGTGCCCATACACTACACTGTACGATCATCGTATGATAATCGCGGGAAATCCCGCGATCGTACGATAACCGCAAAGTGTATGGAAGGTGTGCGACTGTTTCTTCTGTACGGTCGCACGTCTTCCATCGAACAAGCAGGCTGGAAAACCCGCCGAGAATCGTACGATTCTCCGCGGGTTAGTGGCCTGCTTGTTCGACAACTGCCTAACGGGCCGGCGTGCGCACGCGCACACTGCCCGTGGAGCATTGCAGTCATCGGGAAGCCCGCCCCTCAGGGGGGCGGGCTTGCGATGATCGCAAGTACGATCTGCCTGTCCAAGATGGGCAGATCGTACGTTTTTTTTTAAATTAGTTTACAACACTCGCAAGACAAAAGTCTTTCTAGGGTTGTAAAGTGTATGGCACCTTTAGACCCCTAATGTGTCCCCTGCCCTCTGCTATAGCCAATCACACAGATTGGACTTGGTCAGCATGTGATAGCGGTTAACCCAAAAATGCTTACAGCACAATGCTTCTGGGTTCACTGATTACAGAGCAGATCTAACAGAAGATACTTGATCTGCTCCCACTCCCTATACTGAAGTTGTCTGTTGCGGTCCCTGACTCTCCAAAGGGTGGTGTTGCAGGGGACCTTCTCAGGCTGTACAAGCTGTAGAGCTACCCAAATCCTTTGTACAACCAAGAGCCGGCTGTTTTAAAGGATACCAATATCATGGCAGCTGCAGTCTTGTTAAAACTACTTAAGGTCCAGGATGCACAGTACGTTGTATGGTCCCATATGCCAAAAATATTTGTTACAAAATTCTGATGCTGGAAAGGTTTTTATTCTGATGCTGGAAAGGTTTTTATTTAAAACTAAAGGTCAGCTCAGAATATGTAGTTTGTGTAAGCTCCACAAGGCAAGGACTGATGTGAAATAATCTCTATAGAAAGAAAAAGGATCATGAACTTACAGGCCAGAGGGTCCACTCCAATGGTTGCACACATATCTTGGAACTGGACCCTGAACTGAGAATTCTTACGGATTTCTTGCTTGTGTTTACTTGCAAACTCTTCTAGATTAGTTTTGAACATCTCTAACTGTTTTGACATCTATAATGCAGGAAACAGAACCGATTACAACATTGAAATGATAGGAGGACCTTTTTTTTTTTTTTTAATTCCTTTTTCATTACAAGAATAAAATAGTGAATTTTCATCAACATTGGACATTAAAGTGACAACATAGGAGTTCAATCCTAAAAATTAGAAATGCACCGATTCCGGTATTTCGGTATATCCGATATTTTTGTCCCATTCAGGAAGCCAGGCGGGGTTTAATGACTCGCCACCCGGCTTCCGGATTAGCAGGGAAGCCGCCCCAATGCTTCTCGTCACTAGGTGACGAGGGAGCATAAAGGTGGCTTCCCGGCCAATCAGGAAACCAAGCGTCGCGTCATTACACTGTGCCTTGCTTCCTGACTTGTCAGGAAGCTGGCCAATCAGCGATTTTAAAGCAGTGGCTACTTTACAACACACACAGGGGCCATGGGGAACAAAAGTAGCCACCCTCCAGAAGGAAGGGCAGTGTCAGCACCAATTCAGAGATGATTTGAGGATCTACAGCCGAGTGATACACAAATAAGATACATTTTTGTTAATAGTTAAGGTACTTAAAATGCAACTTTAATATTTAACGCCTGAGTTTAGTGTCACTTTAAAGACATACTGTACAGAAACGTGGAGGTTACCATTGTGGACCGTCTTCTGAGCATGCTGGTTGCCAGGTTGTCGCTGTCTTCAGTACTTTTTCACTGACCCAGAAGACGCATGCACATTAGAGAGTTAGGGTGTAGCCAGATCCCATAGTCATAGCAGGTCAGGAAGCATTAAAACCGCTGGATCAGCACAACAGGCAGGAGAACTAACATTTTCAGAAGGAGAGGTCAGGCAGGTCTCCGCTCATTGGAGATAACAGCCAGATGTTCAAAAAAAAAAAAAGTTGGGTTTAGGCAAGATATTTAACCGCTTGCTGACCGGGGTGTTTAGACCCCCTTCCTGCCCAGGCTATTTTTCAGTGCTCAGCGCTGCAGTACTTTAACTGACATTTATTCACTCATGCAGCGCTGTACTGAAATGAATTTTATACCATTTTTTGGGGACAGAGCGAGCTTTCTTTTGGTGGTATTTAATCACCACTGGGGGTTTTATTTTTTACTATATGAAAAAAGAACCGAACATTTTGAAAAAGAAAAAAAACTGTTCACCATACATTATGGTATAAAACATTAATTATCACCCCAATTTTTTGGTAAAATATAAAAGACGGGGTCACATCGGGTAAAAAGACACAAAACATGTGCAGCTTTAAAATTGTGTGCGCCCGCAAAATAGCAAAAAACAACCATGCCTAAAATTGGCCATAGGCGGCGCTTTAAAAGCTTTTACCGCTCATCAGTTTAATATTATCAGTGAAGGAAAGCCCTCGAATGATTGCTCTCACTCCGACGTTTGCAGCGATATACAACATGTGTGGCGTAATCGTTGTTTTCGCACGTAGGTGCACCCGATGCGTATTTATGTTTACAAGTGCGTGCACGCGGGGTGAGGGACTCAAAACTTTTTTGGGCGTTTTAATTTTTTTCTAATATGAGACTTTTTTTTTTTTTTACATTTAACTTGATTGCTATCACATAGGGACTAACAAGCCCCCTACGTGATAACCAATATACAATGACAGGTCCTCTTTATGGAGACATCAGGGGTCTCTAAGACCTCTAATGTCACCTAAGGACCCCCAAAGAAGAGCAGAGATCTGCTTCACTAGCTTCTTCTCTGGCTAGCAGCAAGAGAAATGACAGCTAAAGGCGCAAGTGATTAATAGACATCGCTGTAGTAGCCGCTGTGTTCTCGGTCCCGGGCACCGCAGGAGGACAGCGGTGCCCGGGACAACCGACAGCGGCAACAAGGGTGGGGGGGGGGGTGCTGTCACTGTGCTGGGTCATACAAGTGATCAGACGACTGTAGAGCTGGCCAAACGCTTCTATGTAACAGCCGTTTACCGTCCCGGTGGGATTCTGGGGGTGCGCACGAGCAGAAAAAAAAAAAAGAACAAATCACGTAAATGTACATCCACTGCCGGGAAGCATCCGCCGTCCGCCTGTATTTTTACAATGGGCAGACGGGCAAGGGGGTTAATAAAATCAAAATAATTTTTTTTTTAATGTATAGAGATTGCAAAGAGTCAACGCTTTGTATAGCCGTTTGTTACCCTCATAGGGTCTGTGCTTACTCTAGCACTAATCTACATTCTCTCCCTTCCAAGATGAATGAGACTAAAATGAAATGGGAGCTCCAGCTAACACCTTTTAAGCAGTTACAGCAACAGTTTTTTTTTCTCCTTTTGGGATAAAAGTTTTACATAAAAGAATAAAAACTAACCACTGTAAGCACCCCCATTAGATCCAATCAGGTAGCCCCAATCCTACGTAGTTGTTGACAGATCTAATACAAATTGTAGTTGGAGTGAAATGTGTGGTGAGGTCTAGTTTGAAGAAGGAAAGCAATGGTCCAATATCTCTGAACTCGCACCCATACTGGTGATCTTGGGCTCAATAGCATAAACAGCCAGGACAGACGTCGGGTAATAAATCTCACATAGATGGACTGCTCGGTGAAAAGTCGCCCATTAGTATATTCTAATAGTCATGGAGCAGATTGCAGGTTACAGAAAGGTGGTTATTGACAAACTGATACAAAGTAGATGCAGATATTCATAAACAAACGTCTTCACCTGCACGAGCTGGTCCTCGGCCAGAACATTCCCTCGTTCCTTGTATTTGGCCTGAAAGATAAAGTGCCTTTTCAATAATCATTTCAAATTGAATAAGTTGAAACACTTGAGGGTCAAAACGTCTGTAGTACCAGAATCGATTTGCCAATGAGGGATCGTACAATTATTATTTTCTAATTAAAAAGCTAAAATTGTAAAAAATAAAATAAAATTATCAGTTTTGTGGACACCTTAATTGGGATAGGGAGTAAAGAGTATGATATGAAAGTATTGTTAGACTGAAGACTCCAAGCAAACAGCAGACGGCATTCCTCACCCCGCAGCCACATAAAACAATGGGACAGGGAATGACTCGGCCACACCTGACTGGGCTAGGAGGTGTCACTGACAGTTTTGTGCGGGCTTGTGCAATCCGATTTTTAAAGCTTTATGCAACGTGACGCGTCCAAATGGACATACTTCACTATAGCTTGCTATGCGTTAGCAGATGTTTTTGCAGCATTGCGTTAAAAAAAAAAAAAGTAGCGCATACTCTTTTTCCAGTGCAACAGACAGCCGTTCCCACCGTACGCAACTGTCCCATTCACACCCATTCATTTTTCATTGCCCTTGCTTTACAGTTGAGAAATGGATCGTAACCCAACGGATCCTTTGTGAATGGGCCCAGAAACCATTCTGTTCTATGGGTCCTTGCGGTCCCCTGTGTTGATCCAATGCGGTACAATGCAGATCACTGCAATGTGTGTGAACGGACCCTTGAGGCCCAGTGATCAAACAGAAAACAAAATGAAATCTTCCAAAGGAAGGATTAAAGCTTGAGTAGAAATAAGGCCCTGGATGCAAATCTTTAGCCAAGTGAGGGTGACCCAGAGTGAGAAATCCAAGTGTAGATGAGCCAAAATGAGTGCCCTTCAAATGTCTGAACAGTCCAGTTTTATATTCATTTCACAAGTTGCAATGAGAACACAAAAAGGCAGCCAATGCGTTCTGGGGGCCACAAACCCCCTTATTCAGGGTTCAAAGTGATAAGAGGCTGATGCTGCCACAATTGCTCACTGACTGTTGGCCTAGGACAGTCCAGGAGCTCAGTTTTTCCGAACCACTAAACTTCATTGTCTTAAGCCCTAATGAAGGTGGAACTGTGAACCCTGAAACGCGTTGGCTGTCTTTATTTATTTTGTTAGTTCTACAAGTGGCAACAAGAAAACAAAAACACATTAGACTCTTCAGACATTTGTTTGGTGCTCAACTACAAAAGAAATTAAGACAATTGTTTGGTCTTGTCATCCACTTTTAAGTATGTTTAAAGCCAAAACGTTCTCCCCATTTTGAATAGAGTCGGGAATCACTAAAACCCGTCAGGTTTTTTTGTCCATAGAGATTTTTATTCACTTCCGGTCCAATACACACAACAGGAAGTACAAGAAACTTTATCCAGTCTGAGGGAAATCACCTCCCAGACAGTTGTTTCTGGAACAAGTGTCCCATTGGAAGATTTCCCCTCTACCTCTGGTCTGGTGACAACTCAAGCTTTAGATTTTCCATTGGTTTCAGTCCCAGTAACAAATAGAGAGAGGAAAACTCCCTGATGACAATGCAGGTATAAAAACCCAACAGAGATTTAACCCCTTGTCACACTTTTTAAACCTAAACAAGGTTTCGGCTGGAGATACACTGTAAGGCTCACTGTACATGTTACCGTCTGATCATACCATCAACTTTAGATCTACCAAAACTAGGGCTGCAACAACTAATCGGCATAATCGATTATAATCGATTATTGAAAAAGTAAACCATGTAATATGATGACTAGGGGTGAGCTCGGGTCCAAACTTGAGTTCATGGGAACCCAGAAGGAAGAGGTCAGTGGTGGCCCAATCAGCTGCAGCAGGGACATTCTCCGGACTGCAACTGCACATACACAAAGCATCAAGAATTATATGGTCACATAACCATATTAAGTCTGTATAAGGTGAATGACATCACCATCATCCCACCACACATTATCCTATTATGTCGATGTCATGACCAAATGTGACCATATAAGGTCAGTCACCAGTGGATCACCCCTATGTTTACATGCTGACAGCTTGTTTCTGGGTTCCAACAGATTCAAGTTTGGCCTGAACCCAAGCTCATCCCTAATGAGGACCTACCTACACTATCCAATCAGTCAAGCCCTTGTTGGTAGATCTAAAGTAGATTGTCACTTGTGGTGAGCTTAAAAGAGAATTATGGGCTGACGAACACTGCAGCTTACGTCAGCTCTATTGATTGGGAACCGATAGATCACATACCGCTGATCACTCTGTTCACTATCATCTCCCTGCAGAGAGCAGTGACTCTCAGTCAACAATCCCCACAGGGATCCCCCTCCGATCCTGCTGACTGGAGGAACAGACAGGGGAGGGGTCGGCACAGCTGGCTTTAGCTCTAGAGAGGCAGAGCCAGCTGTCAATCAGGCAGTGGGTGGGGTGGGAAGCACAACAATATTGCTATAGCTCGCTATATGCCGAGTTTTGGATCACAGGAGGACATTAGTATATGTCCTCCTGTGACCCTAAAGAGAACTATGGCACAAAAATGTTGGGCCATAGTTCTATTTTAAAGAGAACCTGTCACAAATGGTTTGACAAGTAAACAGTGAGACTGAATGTAGCGTTATATAAAGATTGTTTAGGTGCAGTCAACGCTGCAAGCCGGGGATACTTCCAGAGGACATTTTCCAAGTCCTAAAACAACACCTAGAAAACTAAAGCAGCTGGGAACTATTAGAAGAGACTGTTGTTACACAGCAGGAAGTACCGGACAGTGCAGAACCCCCTCCCCCCATCCTAGCACCCGGCACTTCACCTCGGCCAGCTTCTTCTTGGCTATTGCCCCCGCTCCCACCCCTCTCCGGTGCATGGCTGGGTGAAGCACCAGCTTCCTAGTCAGGAGAAAGCGCTCGGTGACGTCACATCCATTCCGCCGCACAATCGCTTCCGGCCTCCGGACCAAAGAGCAGGCTGGCTAGAGCGCCCATAGAGAAACCGAGCACACAATCTATCTTTACTTCCGCCACACGCTAACTGGCTAGACTTCCGTGGGAAGTACACTAGTGGCTGGCCAAGACGATCTAGTCGCCGGGGTAAGTAGCCATTTTGTTGGTTGGTGTCCAACCCTCCAGCACGAATTTCCTGGCTGACTTTAAGATATTGTAAACAGAAGGGCAGACGGGTGGTCAGACTGTGTTGTAATTACAAGAATGGGTCTGCTATCTGATGAACTAGTCTTCATTCATGGACAAAGTTTCAGTTTCGGCCACGAATTTTCATTTCGGTGCATTCCCAGTAAATACTTGAATGCCCATAGCCAGGCCATGGATTCAGTTTAGTGTTTACATATTTATGTTTACTAGGGATGCATGGATACCTATACTAGTATCAGTGCCGATGTTCTACCGCAGATTGTGACTGCATTAGAATGTGTGACCGGCAAAAGGTGTAGAATTCAAAGCTTTCTCCGCTGTTCCCGGGCAGATCGGCATCGCAGATGGTATGTGCAGGAGAACCGATCTGCCCTGGAACAGCTGATCGGTCCTGAAATGTCACTTCTATCCGCTCTTATGAGTGTAATACAAAGTCGGATAGAAGTGACATTTCAGGACCGATTAGCTGTTCCGGGGCAGATCGGTTCTCCTGCACATACCATCTGCGCTGCCGATCTGCCCGGGAACAGCGGAGAATGCTTTGAATTCTACACCTTTGCCGGTCACACATTTCTACCCCGGAAAAAAATGGGCGTGACTACGTTAGAATGTGTGACCACGTGACTGGTCACACATTCCACCGCCGAAAAAATGGGCGTGATTACATTACAATGTGTTATCATCGGTCACACATTCTAACGCAGTCACAATCTGCGATAGAACACCGATACTGAATACTCGTACTCGCCCTCATCCTCCCGATGCCTATTTTGATAACAGAACTTCCGGTATCAGGAAGCTGGGAAGCAAATCAATACATGCTGCCGGGAAGCCGGCTTTATGCTCCCTCGTCATTAGGTAACATCTAGCTGGCTTCTCTGCCAATCAGAAGCCAGGCGGCGTGTAATGACTCGCCGCCTGACTTCCTGATTGGTCGGGAAGCTGGCCAATCAGGATGCTGGGCGGCAAGTCATTACCTGCCCCTGACTTCCTGATAAGCCAGCTCCATGCTCCCTCCTCACCTGGTGAGGAGGAAGCATGGAGACGGCTAATAGGGAAGCCAGGCGGCGAGTCATTACATGCCACCTGGCTTCCTTAATGGGACTTCTGGTTTCGGTATCGGCGAGCACTGAAAAAATATATGGGTACTCGATACCGAAAAACGGGTATCGGTGCATCTCCTATGTTTACTGTCAATGAGTTCCTGAAAAGATTGACTTCTTTTCTGAGATACCAAATAATCTAGAATCATGCAGGAAGGAATACTCAAGTGTTATATGAAACTCTGTTTGTTTATATCTCTATCTTTTCTAGGGTTCTACAAGTGATCTTATGATTCCTTGCCCAGAGACCATGTAACAGTTACTCAAGTATGTAACATTCTTCAGTCTTTGGAGAACATCCTGTGGAGTGTTTCATGACCTTTAGTTGCTCTCTGGATAATGGCGTCTCTGTTGAAAAGCCAGTTATGTGACTTTAGTTGTCTTACAGTTGTGGAGAAGATGAACATCGTATCTGTAGATGACGTTCATAATAAACCCCAAACGGGGAGAGATGACGGTAATCATGATAGTGACAGACCCGAAGAACACATCGACCACACGTACTCGTCATCTAGTCATGACATGGAAAATGAAATCCCTTACTCAGCACTGAGTCCCAATACTCTTACACTGAAAAAGAAAATAAGACGACTCCATCGCAAAGCACAGAGGCAGAAGCAAAAAATAAAGACTATGAAGAGGCTGATTAAGCAGTTACGATCCTGCAGTTAAAAGGAACATTAAACTTTTTTCAATATTGAATCCATATCAAACAAATGTACATTGCCCAGCTATTTATTTCTTTACATCTGTGCCCAAGCAGTCACAGTCATGTTTCTAAACAGCTTCAACTCTCTCAGCTCATCTTCCCTGAACTTCCTGTCCATACAAAGGTCATACAGGAACAGAGCAGACTCCACCAACTGTTCATCTACTAGCTTGGAGGAAGGAAAGAAGAGAGGAGAGCGGGGGGAAGGGAGCGGATTGTCTTGCTGTGTTTGTGTGGGCACATATAGCTTATTAGCACACACAAGGCTTACTCCATAGGGCCCTGCAAGGGAAAGAGCCCCCTAAAACAGGATATCTGGATCAGTACTCGGAGACCAGCTAATTCTGCAGGAAGCTAAACCTTCTAGACATCAAGGAGCAGCATCAATTGTCAGAGATTTCATCAGCATTGGAAATAGCTAAAAAAAACTTCTGACTTTAATATCACTTTAAAGTACACCTAGTGGATAAGAATCACCTGAATGCAGAGTTTACATGCTGGTGGATGGAATTATACATTCATTGTCCTCAATTCTTGGTCACACTTCTATAATATCTCAATAGCTCTTTTTAGATAGTCTGGTTGTTTGATTTCTAATAAAATCTGAGTCAGCCATATTTTTCAACCCGTCTCTGTGTATTCACAATGGCCAACCCTGGGACTTCTTTTTCAGTCATGTTTATGGAGACGTTGGAGATTGGCCATTATTGACCTTTTAGTGCCACCTGATTGCTTCTGCGCAGTACTCAGAATAGCACACTATGGCCTTGATTTACCAAAGGCAAATGGACTGTTCATTGGGTAAGGGAATCTGTGGGGGAAGTTATTCTTAGCTTGGTGAATGTGAGGAATATCTACTTTGCAAAGATTGCCTAATCATGTGTCCTAGGAAATAGAAAAAAAAAAAACAACAGTATAATTGCTTGTACATGATTGGTTGATGGTTGTAAGCAGAGCGTCACCTCTTTCACTAAGGTAAGGAAAAAAAATCCTCAGCAATGTGAACAGCCAATTTGCCCTAAGTAGATCCCCCTGTATTACAATACCACATATGCTTCTTTTGCACTTTTAATCCCAGTGATCACATATAAGATCTGCCTCCAAAATTGATGGTTACTTATATCCCTAAATGTAACTGATGTGCCCTCAACAAATATATACTGTATGTGATACCAATATTTACCAATATTATTAAGTATGCTGTGTGAATGGGGACACATATAGTGGGGTTTTCTAAAATTTGACTACAAGTGGAAATACACCATTTGGTCGTATTGTTCTCTCTTTCGTGGTCCTGCCCTAAATGAAAGTTCTCCTTCAAGATCTTTGTACAATGGAGATGGAATTTGAAATACATTATTACTCTTACCAGTGATATCATTTCCACGACTCCTCCATGGCAGGCCGATGTATCCCACTCAGGTACGTTTGACACATATAATAGCAGAAAAAACAGGAATCACCAGCACTCAGTAAATAGTGTTCAAGTAATAAACGTCCATTTAATCAGACCAGTCGTCACACATAACATAATACCAAGGTTTCAGGGCCGTACAGGGTCCCTTCATCACGGTAATGATGTGACTAACCTACTTAAGTGTTGTCACCCTAAGGCAGAAAGTGTGTTACTGCAAGGATCACCAGGTAAAAATAAAGGGAAACAAATCCCTCAACCCTTATAGGCAGTGGAACAGATGTCCCCTTTGAAAGATTTCGCCTTACCTCTTGTTCTGGAGGCAAATCTAAAATGTTGGAATTCCCCTTTCTTTCTTTTTGATGACTATTGTCAATAGTACAAACTGAGGGATCCAGGTCACTATCTGCAAGGAGTTTGCATGTTCTCCCTGTGCTTGTGTGGGTTTCATCGAGGTACTCTGGTTTCCTCCCACACTCCAAAGACATGCTGGAAGGTTAATTGGCTCCTCTCTAAGTTGGTCCTCTATGTATGCATGTGAGATAGGGACCTTAGATTGGAAGCTCCTTGAGGGTAGGGACTGATGTGAATGTGCAACTATGTAAAGTGCTGCGTAAATTGTCGGTGCTATATAAATACCTGTAATAAAAAAAATACAATTTTGGATGTGCCAATCATCATAAAAGTCTTCCCAAGTCTAAGAATATTTAAGGTGCCTCTGAAACTGAAAAACAAAAATTGAGGGTTATGTATCGCTATATATGAATCCAATGTGTCAAATAAAAATATATACACCCAAAAAAATCAAGAAAGCTGAAATAACCTGCCTGCAGCAAGGGGCGGGTGCATTGACGTCACCAACCTTAAATGAACACAAGGCTATATTTGGTTAATGACATTGATGTAATACAGCCATGTGGTCATATAAGGTCAATGATGTCAGGACAAGCATCCCAGCCCTTTGATTATTTTCATCCGCGGGGTGGGGAATGCCCCAGCCCACAGCTGATTGGGCAGGTGACTCTGCTTCTGAGTTCAGATAAGCTCAGGTTCAGATTGGGTTTGCTGCAAACCTGAGCTCATCTCTAATGGACACCATAAGGGACTGGTCATGTGTTGTGTCATGTTGGTGCTCAGGGGCGGACTGAAATCCAATTAGCCCTTTAATGCTAAGGACAGTTTCCCTTGGGCTAAACAAAGTGCAATATGCCATTGATTGTCTTTGGTGGGCACAGTGAAATGTAAGTGTTCATAAAAAACATGGTTTATTTTGACACAGCTTTTAACATCTTCAAGCATCAACTTTCCTTGCGGCTTTCTGCCTTCAGTCAAATGACATTTCAAAGCCAAAAAGGAAGATAGTTCTGGAAGACATTAGCTGTAATTGACTTTTAGTTTGTTAGTCAAGTTACTCTAAATCTGCTAGTACATCTAACACCACCCAGATTGACAATGTCTGGGTGGCTGCGTCACTCCTCCATAGAGAAGAACCACCCTAAGGAAGTGTGTTACTGGCCAGATCACCAGGTAGAAATTAAGGGGAAAAAGCCTAAAATGAGAAAATGAATTGAACCAATGTATTTCATGATTACTAAACTGCAATATATTACATTTGTCTTTTTGGGTTTAGATACATTTTAATTACTAGTTTTCAGAAGAGGCAGGTCTTGCCTATAATAATTACCTGCAGCAACATTTGTTAAAACTCCTTGGGGAGTTTTACAATGAATTTGTTTTTCTTTCAGCTTTGAAACTGAGCTCTAATTTTCTCTCTGTAGATAGAATAGAGAATAATTCAAACCGCTGTCATGTGGCAGCAAAACTAAGCTGGAATATTGTTGAATGATGAGAATGTTTAATCTGAGGAGACCAATGGAGATAGTTCATTCCATTATTAACCACTATACTGAGAGAACAGAACCTTCACCAGAACATCATATTTAGACATTTTAAAGAGAAAAAAACAATTGCCAGCATAGAAAATAGTTCTGATTGTAGTCATTGATTGTGATCTGTAGTATTGCTTTGTACCTTGCGGCTGTAGCTGCTTTGATAAATTATAAAAAGTATTAAGGTGAACTTGTGATTTATAGGTGCCACCATCGCTGACTTGTAGCAGCTGTTAGTGTTTGAAGTGCCAGCCTGGAGGTCCACTAACCCGTAAGGAAGTATGCATCTCAGACCTACTTGGCTATATACCTTTTCCAGGTCAGTGACTAATTAAAGCAGAGCTGTAGCCTATAAAAACTAAAGTGACAAAGTCAGCTGTTAAATCCTAAAAATAATTTCACCTACTCTGACTATTAACAAAAATGTATCTTATTTGTGTATCAATCAGCTGTAGATCCTCAGATCATCTCTGAATTCATGGTGGCACTGTCCTTACTTCTGAAGGGTGGCTACTTTTGTTCCCCATGGTCCCTGTGTATCAGGAACCAGATCTGAACCCAGGGCCTCCACTGTAGCTGGCAGTTGTTCTACCTGTTGAGCCACCTTAGAACCTTGGATAGCTATTTGCCTGATCTCCTGTGTAATCCTCAGTTTAACCTAGTGTCTGCTGAACTCTGAACTTCTTGCTCCTCCCTTGAACTTCCTATTTAAGCCATGCCTCTGCACTTCCTGTTTGCCAGATTATTGTGCTCCTGCCAATATCTTGCTCCCGCTCCCTCTGTTCTACAATCTACTCATACTACTACTAGTGTACCGACCTTTGGCTGCTGATTCACCGACTACTCTCATCGTCTGCTGCTTCGTACCTGATACCTTTGGCTACTGACCTCGGCTTGTTCGCTGACTACGCTTCTGCCTGCTCCTACACTACTACCGTCTGCTTGTGTGCCGAACCCGGCCTGTTATACCACAAATTTGCCTGCTGTTTCATCTACTGGACTCCGAGCCTGATCCCAGATCGTGACACTGTGTGTGTTGTAAAGTAACCACTGCTCCAAGCTCACTCCTGTGATGGACTACAATCTCACATTTAGTAAGCAAATTTGTATTGAGATTGTAGTCCATCACAGGAGTGAGCTTGGAGTGGTGGGTACTTTACAACACACACAAGGACCATGGGGAACAAAAGTAGCCACCCTCCAGAAGGAAGGACAGTGTCAGCACCAATTCAGAGATGATTTGAAGATCTACAGCTGAGTGATACACAAATAGGATACATTTTTATTAATAGTTAAGGTATTAACTTTTGAGTTTAATGTCACTTTAACTGCTAACAGATGCATTCCTGCTGTTGCAGATCAACCCACCACTTTTTCAGGGTATGGTGTCTTCCATGCTTGGCCATTGGGCAACCACTGGTGATGCAACTCCTGCACATACACCTGGCTCCATTCTCTACAAATGCTGTTATTCAGCTAGGAGTGTAGAGTAAGAGGTTTATTGGATGAAGTACTTACTAAATCTCTTTTAAGTGTTTTCTTTTTTTATTTAACTCCTGAGTTTAGTGTCACTTTAATAGTCTATTAAAAGATAAAATAAAAAGTAGCTTTTGTAGCAATACTTCCTTCGATCCAGAGCTGTTCTCCACAGTAATTCAATTCTGCCACTAGATGTCCTTAGTTGTTGAGGTTGAATGATGGTCCTCATCATTCAACCCACTTCCTCAGAGCCCAGGTTGTCATGGACACACTCCCTGTGACAGCATCATCATGCAGCTTTGGATGCATTGCACTGTGCTCACACATCATTGGATGAGCCCTATTTAGAACAGCAGAAAGGCCCGGTTCCCACCTGGGCGTTTTTCCGCGCGTTCGTACTCGCGGAAAAACGCTCAAACAGGGAAATGCCATTATTTTCAATGTGCATGGTTCCCATCTGGGCGTTTTTCCGCGAGTACGAACGCGCGGGAAACCGCCCTACGCCCAAAGAAGTACATGTACTTCTTTGGGGCGTTTTGGTCGGGCGTTTCCATTGGGATACAGCCAAGTAGCCCTCGGAAACGCGCGTTTGTCGAATCGCGGTAAAAACGTGCGACACGAAACGCGCAACAAACGCGCATATTCAATACGCCTAGGTGTGAACCCAGCCTAAGGACTGTCCACAAGCGGAAGAAAAGAGAGAGGACTAGTGATGTCATCAGACCAGCCAGTAGACCCTTGGATAAAAGGTAAGCATCATTGTTTTTTTATTTTCTTTTTACAGTGGGGAGGGGGGGCGGTATAATTTGCTTTATCAAGTGACATCAAAAGGTGATAACAAACAATTACCATATAGCATAACAGATTTCACTAAACTTCAGGGTGCCTTGGTTGCAAATCTGACTTTATCTTATGGAATCCCATCAGAAATGACCAATTATAAACTGGACAAAGCAAATTATAAATAATAATTGATACTTTTCAGTGTGTTAAATCTGGTTTGCTTTTCAGAATCTGTTCAATGAAAAATGCCCATGTTCATTTCTGCACATACCAGAATCTGCCAGTAGATGTCACACACACACAATATATAGATTTACTCATTTTGTTTCTAAAGCAAACCTGTATATACTGAGTGAAATCAAGACCGCCATCATTGGCCTTCTTCTTGCCTGGCTGATCTACGGGTTAAGGTAGAAAATTAATTTTTGTAGAATAAAACGGGCGAATGTCGGAGGCATTTCCTGTGGATTCAATGATTAAAAAAATCCAATAATTTTTACTGATACCCGTAGAAAAGTTTGTCTCCATATTTACAAATTTACACAAAACTCAGTTTTGATATATATAATTTGACTTTGTATGACTTGTAGCCCTGAAGAACGTGCTGTGTGCTTATTATTTCCTTCAATCCAGACCTGTTCTCAACAGTTTCTTTGTATACTCCTACTAATAAACTGATTTACATTGGGCGTTTACTTCTTAGCATACTTCTTGGCGCTCTACACATTTATTATATTGGATCAGCATGACAGTCAGCCAGCTAGTATTATTAGAAGGTCAACATTGGCAACCTCCAGATTCATCCAGAACAAGTTTCCCTTAAGGCCTCATTCACACTGCCGCACGTATGTGCGTATTGTACCATATGCAACATATGCAAATAAATGGCTCCATGCACACAGCCACGTATGGAGCCGTATATTTGCGTGGCGTATATATGCGCAAAAACAGAATGGAACAGAGATGCATCTGGGCAGCGTATTTCTGCGTATTTACGCGTGTTGACGTGCATATACGCGCGTACATGCGTACAGCACATTAAAAATTGCATTACGAGTGATGCATTCTGGGATTGCATATAGTGCACGCAAATACGCTCATATATACGTGCATAGATGCTTGTATATACGCGCATAGGCGCGTATATACGCAATATACAATTTTGCTTGCGTTGTGTGTGAATGAGGCCTAAGAGTCTGTCTTCACCTGCGCTATATATTACATTTCATATGGTATTAAAACAACAATGTTGCTAAAAATGAAAAAATAACACCAATATATACAAGTTTGGGGTTTACAAACCGCTCCTCCCAAGACCTCCTGCTTTCCAGCTCCCTTGTCAACTCCTCCCATACTCACCTCCAGGACTTCTCTAGAGTCTCTCCCATCCTTTGGAACTCTTTACCCCAACCTGTCCGTCTATCTCCCACCTTGACTGCCTTTAGGCGATCCCTAAAGACTCATCTCTTCATGGAAGCCTATACCACCTCAACCTAACCGCTCAACCTTCACGTTCTCAAATAATTCATCCCATCACAGCTACCTCCTCATGTATTCCTGGCCCCTCCCTTTCAGAATGTAAGCCCTCAGGGGCAGGGCCCTCCTTACTATCTTGTCTTGAATTGTATTGTGATTGTAATGTCTTCCTTATATTGTAAAGCGATTTGCGAACTGTTGGTGCTATATAAATCCTGTATAGTAATAATAATAATACATAAGACATACAGCTTGATCTTTCTAAAAATATAATTTATTTTACACTGATTAAAACCAACATTTAATTACATATCCTACATTCAAAATCATTAAAAAAATCTTAGTCTCCTTATTTGGTTGCTTTTAGAACACTACAGCCTATTCAACACATTCAACTTTTACAATTTCAGTAACATATAGTTAATATGTCCATATAGTGTTTATTACATATTGTATCCAAGGGCTTATTTTATCCTGTGACACGTTTGGCATTACAGCTTCATCAGGGGAGTTTTTAGCAACCTTCAATACAAAATCATATATTAATTCAGATATGATTTGAGGATCTACAGCCGAGTGATACACAAATAAGATACATTTTTGTTAATAGTTAAGGTACTTAAAATGCAACTTTAATATTTAACGCCTGAGTTTAGTGTCACTGTAAAGACATACTGTACAGAAACGTGGAGGTTGCCATTGTGGACCGTCTTCTGAGCATGCTGGTTGCCAGGTTGTCGCTGTCTTCAGTACTTTTTCACTGACCCAGAAGACGCATGCACATTAGAGAGTTAGGGTGTAGCCAGAACCCATAGTCATACCAGATCAGGAAGCTTTAAAGCCGCTGGATCAGCACAACAGGCAGGAGAACTAACATTTTCAGAAGGAGAGGTCAGGCAGGTCTCCGCTCATTGGAGATAAACAGCCAGATGTTCAAAAAAAAAAAGGTTGGATTTAGGCAAGATATTTAACCGCTTGCTGACCGGGGTGTTAAACCCCCTTCCTGCCCAGGCTATTTTTCAGTATTCAGCGCTGCAGTACTTTAACTGGCATTTATTCCGTCATGCAGCGCTGTACTGAAATTAATTTCATACCATTTTTTGGGGACAGATAGGGCTTTATTTTGGTGGTATTTATTCACCACTGGGGGTTTTATTTTTTTACTATAAGTAAAAATTACAGAACATTTTTTTAAAACTATTTCCCCTATATTAAATTATAAAACATTTATTATTACCCAATTATTTGGTAAAATATAAGAGACGGGGTCACGTCGGGTAAAAAGACACCAAACATGTCAAGCCTTAAAATTGCATGCGCGCGAAACCTCAAAGAACTACAATACCCAAAATTGGCCATAGGCGATGCTTTAAAAGCTGTTACCGCTCATCAGTTTAGTATTATCAGTGATTGATGGCCCTAAAATGATTGCTCTCACTCTGACGTTTGTGGCGATATGTAACATGTGTATCGCAATTCTCGTTTTCGTGCACTGACGCATCAGACGCATATTTATGTTTATATGTGCGTAAACGTGGGGGTGGGGGACTTAAACATTTTGGGGTTGTTTTTTTAAACTTTTTTTATATGTGACTTATTTTTTTAACTTTTATTTATATATTTTTTTACACTTATTGTTATTGCTATCACATAGGGGGATAACAATCCCCCTATATAATAGCAAAGGCACACTAACAGGTCCTCTTTATAGAGACATCAGGGGTCTCTAGGACCCCTAATGTCACCTGGGGATCCCAAAAGAAGCTGATGAAGCACAGATCTGCTTCTTCAGCTTCTTCTCTGTGGCAATAGCAGCCAGATGACTGACAGGTGAATGCGGAAGTGCTGTGATACACATCACTTCTGCATTCACAGCACGGAGGGAGTTCAGCAAGGAGGAAGATGCTGATCTCCCTCCCATCTTACCTCCTGACGCCCTCCAGAGCCTGGTCCCGGGCCGCAGATGGGCTAGCGGATCCCGGGATTGAAGGATATAAAGCCACTGATCAGTTGTATGTGAAACAGCCGGTAACGGCGGTGCAGAACGGACGGGTTTTTCCTGCCCGTATGCGCGGATTGGGGGCGTGCGCGAGCAGGAAAAAAATGCCGTCTGGAGATGTGAGTCTGCCATCCGTCCGTTTTTTCTCAACGGGCGGGCGCAGGAGGTTAAACTCATGATAATATGTACAGTATATAATACAGTTTGATATCATACCAGAACTCTTTCTTTTCAAAATAATTTCTTTTCACAACTCACTTTATTGGTGGATGCTTCGCAACAGGCAGAATCCCAGCAAATTTATGGAGAGCAGCCGGCAATAGATGACTATTTGGAAAAAAAATCATAACGGGGTGTTTCTGTCTCTCCTGGACCATAGCAGAACGGTATCACAAAAGACCAAAAGGTGCCCTAACACAGACCCCGCTATAACATTCCTACCGGTCCAAACATATAGATTAACCTCAGGTTTTACCATATGAAACATGATTCCAAAACTTCCACCAATCAGTAATCTCTTGAATATAATTTACGTTTTAAGTTATCCTATCCTATATGTAAGGCAGACGACGATGTCAGCCCCTCTTCCTGGTCCCATTACTTAACCTAACCACTTTACGATGGAGCGCTAGATGAGATCAGATAATTCTTCCATTCACCAGTATCTTCTGTTCAGGCTGAACTTCGACATTTTCAGCTCTGAGCATTTCCAGGTTCAGATATTTCAAAACCCCAGCAGCATATGGGCTGACTAACAGACCCCTGGTGCCTCCATCCAGAACGCTTGCAAGAAAACTTAACTCCACGTTGTACTGGAAATATAGCTTTATTTATTATAACATGTTATCAAATTATGTAAATACAGTGAATCCGAGTCCAGTGCGTCCCTGAGTCCAGTGCGTCCCTGAGTCCAGTGCGTCCCTGAGTCCAGTGTATCCCTGAGTTCAGAGTCCAGTGCGCCAATTTATATACTATTCTGCATTACTGTATAATGTATTGTTGCGATTTATAGTCATCTATAGCCAGTGGTGTTATTCTGCATTGTTGTATAATGTATTGCTGGGATTTGTAGTCCTCTATTGGAATATAGGTAGGGATGCATCGATACTGAGGGAGACTCAGGGAGTGCTAACGGTCCACAGGG
>NW_017307041.1:788438-793991 GCF_000935625.1 Nanorana parkeri
TATTACTAGTAATGACTCCCTTACAGCCGAGCATGGCACAGTCACAGACTGGGTATGTTGGATGGCTGTGTCTCTCTTTTAGAGAGACATAGACCAATATGGTAACTTTCAACCCCGGAAGTAGTACAAACCAGGGAGGTGTATAACTAGAAATATAGCTAATTATTCAGTTGCCTAACAATACATTGTTGTAGTCAAATTAACATCACAGCAATTATTGGAAATTAAACTCCAATGTAGTTTTTTTTTGTTTAAAACCACAAAAAATTAAATTCTCCTGCAAAAATTTTAGTTATCAATATTGTGCACCCATTGGGACGATTTACCTTCACTTCCTTTCCTGGTGAGATTTAGCATTACTCCCTGTCCAGCGACAGGAAAAGTGGGGAAATGTTTTTCATTGGGCACAATTAAAAACCATAAGAGGTTTTAACCATTCTCCATTCCATCTAAAACAACAAAGAAAATGTTGACAAAATAAAGTAAGCAGAATGGTGACAAATAAAAATCACTGTACTACTATGAACAACCACCAGGTGGCTTTCTGCCTTACATCAGCCAGAGATTATTTCTTGGCTACTATGTAGCACTGTGGGAATGGGATCAGTGGCGGAACTACCGCCGGTGCAGGCAGTGCCGGGGCACCGGGGCCTGAGGCTGTGGGGGGGCCCAGACATAAAATCTGTACTTCATATTAATATAAAAAAAAGTAATCAAAAGCAAATTAAGACAAACAGACTTAGTATTAGTGCTGTAATACAGATCCTCTAATACAGAAGCTGCATATCTATGTCCACTGGGGCTGCCTGACATTGAGACTGGAGATCTACAATATATTGTAATCTATGAGCATTACAGTGCAGTACTGGGAGGGATCACTAGGTGGCGCTTGTTCACAGAATAATAGAGCTCTTTTCACAGATGATCATCAGACACTTGTTACCAGGATAATACAGCACTTTTCTAATTGTTCAGACACTCGTTACCAGGATAATACAGCATTTTTCATTGTTCAGACACTCGTTACCAGGATAATACAGCACTTTTCATTGTTCAGACACTCGTTACCAGGATAATACAGTACTTTTCGACCCGTTTCTCTACCTTCCCATGTTGCAGAGCCCTCTCTCCCTCTCCTAAAGGGTTGCAGATCAGCAGAACAGTGAGTGAACAGGGAATTTTTATTTTTGCCAGTTAGATGAGAGTTCTGGTTAGTTGAATACCGGATAACAGAGAGTTTACTGTAGCTTGTTGCAGGTTGAACACCTGTTATAGAAAATTGTGGTCACAATACAAAAGTATTGAATAAAGCTACAAAAAACCATTCGGACTGACAGGCTAATTTAAACAAAAGGTGCTACAGCAGTGTTGGGTATAAAACATACGGTATATACTCACTGGCCACTTTATTAGGTACACCTTGCTAGTAACGGATTGGACCCCCTGTGTCTTCACCACCACAACCTCCCCCATCCCCTGGCCTCTGGCAGCGAAAAGTGTAGGGATGCCCTGTTGACATGGCACATTATCCTGCTGGACCACACTGTGGTCATAAAGGGATGGACATGGTCATCAATTGTACTCATCTAGGCTGTGGCATTGAAACGATGCTCAGTTGGTACTAGGTGTGCCAAGAAAATATCCCCCATGCTATTACACCATCACCACCAGCCTGAACTGTTGCTACAAGGCAGGTTGGATCCATGCTTTCATGTTGTTTATGCCAAATTCTGACCTGACCATCCAAATTTCGCAGCAGAAATTGAGACTCATCAGACCAGGCAACTTTTTTTCCAATCTTCTACTGCCTTTGTTGGTGAGCCCTTTTCCAATTGTAGCATCAGTTTCCTTTTTTAGCTGACCGGAGTGGCACCCAGTGTACTTCTGTAGCCCATCTACTTTAAGGTTTGACGCGTCTTCAGAAATTCTCTTCTGCATACCTCAGTTGTAATAAGTGGTTATTTGAGTTACTGTTGCCTTTCTATAGGCTTGAACCAGTCTGGCCATTCTCCTCTGACCTCTGACATCAACAAGGTATTTTCGTCCAGAGAACTGCCATTCACTGGATATTTCCTATTTTTCAGACGATTCCCTGTAAACCCGAGATATGGTTGTCTGTGAAAATCCTCAGCAGTTTCTGAAATACTCAAACCACCACCAACAACCATGCTACATTTAAAGTCACTTAAATCACCTTTCTTCCCCATTCATATTCTCAGTTTGAACTTCAGCAGATCGTCTTGATCATGTTTACATGCCTAAATGCAATAAGTTGCTGCCATGTGATTGGTATAACGAGCAGTTGAACAGCTGTACTGAATGAAGTGGCCAGTGAGTATATTTATACAGTATATAAAGTCATAATGTGATGCTTAAGCTCAACTATGGTAAGAGACAATAGATGATAAGGTAGTGGACTAGCCATTGATTTGGATGCAAAATCAGTATTTACTAGGGATGCACCTATACTGATACTGGTATTAGTGCCGATACTGGGCATTTTCACGAGTACAAGTACCCCGATATTAAGCACCAATACCGGTGCTTACATTTTTTTAACTGAATCCGGTTCTCTCCTCCTCCTTACTGAAACCCTGCCACCAACACCCACCCGTGAGACCAACCGGACCCCTGGTAAGACCTCGCACAGCCTCTTGAGACCCCGTAAAGCCTTCTGAGACCCCATACAGCCCACCTGTTACCAAACACAGCTTCCAGAGAACCCACAAAGCCTCCCGAGACCCCGCACAGCCTCCTAAGTTCCTGCACAGTCCATCTGAGACCCTGCACAGCCTCCTGAGACCTCGCACAGCCCACCTGTTACCCCACAAAGTCTCCTGAGACCCTGCACAGCTTCCTTGGACCCTGCATAACATCCTGAGATCCCGCACAGCCCACCTGAGATGAAACACAGCCACCTGAGACCCTGCACAGCCCACCTGAGACCCTGCGCAGCCACTTGAGACACCCACAGCCCACCTGAGACCCAGCACAGCCCACCGGAGACCCTGCACAACCACCTGAGACCCAGCACAGCCCATCTAAGATTCCACACAGTCACCTGAGAGCCCACCTGAGACCCCACACAGTCCTCCTAAGATCCCGTTGGAAAGATCAGGCCGGCATCTCGAAGCAGCAAAGAGTATGCAGCTTCATATTATTCTGCACTGATATATAATGCATTCCTGGGATTTGTAGTCCTCTATAGCTGGTTGTCATTTGGCATTGCTGAATAATGTTTTGCTGAGATTTGTAGTCCTCTATAGCTGGTAGTATTCTGCATTGCTGTATAATGTATTGCTGGGATTTGTAGTGCTCTATAGCTGGTGATATTCTTCATTGCTGTATAATGTATTCCTGGGATGTGTAGTCCCTCTACAGCTTGGAGTTAGTGGCAAACCTACCAGGGGTGCAGCATTTGTAGCTGGGACCAGGCCCTAGCACTTCATCACTGTCCTAAAATTATTAGTCGGTATTGTTTTTTAAAAACTGTCACATGACTCTAAAAAAAAAAAGATAGATGAAAGTAGTCACTCGCACTCCATGATATTAAAGTCAATGCTGTTTATTGACTGAGATAACACACATCTCCTTAGCTAAATGTGTGTTATCTCAGTCAAAAAACAGCATTGACTTTAATATCATGGAGTGCGAGTGACTACTTTCATCTATCTACATTTTACGGAGGCATCCGTTGTCACTACCGCACCCACCCAGTTGGATTTGGGTGTTTGTCCAGTCAGGAGTGCGATGGGACAGGAGGATTAAGTTTCTAAAAAAAAAAAGACTGCAGGTATCTTGAGTCAAATCTAAAGACATCACTGGTCTTCTAAGCTCTTTTCTTCCTCTGGGGTTGGCAGGTGATGATGATGCAGCATTCTCCCATAAGTGCAGGGCTGAGGGCGGAGCCTTGAAACCATGGACTCATAGGAGATTGGTTGATTTAAGCTGTGCTTCATTCTGCCCAATAGAAGAGCAGTACCACATTGCTGAATCAAGGAGTGTGAGGGGAATAGCTCTTTGCTTTCTTATTTTTTAAACTGCTAGGGATCTATATTTGTTTTTTGTTTCTTTGGCCCAAACTAGATTTGGACTTTAAAGCTGGAAAGCAGTGAGGAGAGGTTAATTGTTCATTTTGCTTAGGGGATGATTAATAAGATGATACTTACCTTGGTCCCTGTTCCCGCAGGCTTCCTCCTCTTCATGTCACCACCCCAGCAGCCCCACAGTCAAAACTCTTTGATCTCTCAGACCAACAAGCCAGTATTGTGCAGGAGGGTGCAGAGGGCCTGACCACATTCCATAGCATCAGACAGTAGACATACTTGGACAATCCAAATGTGTCTGTTTATGGGAGGAGCATCCACAACAACAACAAAAACTAAACAGCTGGCTTATGTCTGTAGAGTTCAAGCTAGATACCACCTCTGACAAGATGTACAGGAGCTAGAGATATTAATTTCCTAACATACAGAACTTTTTTATGGCCACTCTAAAATGGGACAGCGCAGAAATGCAGTTAGCATAGTCAATGGAAAAATCTGGCAAGCTGATCTTTTTCCCATTACTGCCTTACAAAGCATTATTCTGCACTGTGCCTCTTGCATAGATGGCAGGGATCTCAAGTCTCCCTGATGTTCAGGGATTCTCCCTCTTTTAGATAGCGGCTCCCTGATGTCTGCGAGAGAGCCATGTCGATAGAGGCACAGAGCTTAGCTTAATTTTGTCAGAGCTGCCACCCTATTGACTGGTAATCTAATGGTGGGATAATGATAAAACAAAGTAGCATAAGAGGCACATATCCGCTGAATAGTGAACCCTTGCATTGTAGGTCTTCAGATAAACCTCGCTCTTGGTTCTTCTCTTCTCACCACTACTAAGATGGAGTTGCATCATCACAGACTCAAAGCCCTTATGCATAGCAGGAGAACATCGGTCATGCTGGACAATCCCTCTCTTTGCTGCTCACTGTCCTTAATGACAGTTGCAGTGTATTGGGAAAATTCTGTGCTAAATTATTGTCACACCTAAATCTACACAGGTACAATCCCTGTGCCTTTCAGGTCTAGCAATACACTGAGACAGAAGCTTGTACATCCAAGCCTGGTGACATCTGGATTGAACTCTGGTGAGATCTGTATTCAGCTCTGGTGACATCTGGATGCAGCTCTGGTGAGATCTGTATTCAGTTCTGGTGAGATCTGTATTCAGCTCTGGTGAGATCTGTATTCAGCTCTGGTGAGATCTGGATGCAGCCTGTTCTGGAGGCAGCCTGATGACATCTGGATGCAGCCTGGTGAGATCTTTACACAGCTCTTGTAAGATCTGTATTCAGCTCTGGTGAGATCTGTATTCAGCTCTAGTGAGATCTGTATTCAGCTCTGGTGTGATCTTTACACAGCTCTGGTAAGATCTGTATTCCACTCTGGTGAGATCTGTATTCAGCTCTGGTGAGATCTGTATTCAGCTCTGGTGAGATCTGTATTCAGCTCTGGTGAGATCTGTATTCCGCTCTGGTGAGATCTGTATTCAGCTCTGGTGAGATCTGTATTC
>NW_017307041.1:794024-806958 GCF_000935625.1 Nanorana parkeri
AGCTTGGTATGCCGCTCTGTTGAGATCTGTATTCAGCTCTGGTGAGATCTGTATTCAGCTCTGGTGAGATCTGTATTCCGCTCTGGTGAGATCTGTATTCCGCTCTGGTGAGATCTGTACTCCGCTCTGGTGAGATCTGTATTCCGCTCTGGTGAGATCTGTATTCCGCTCTGGTGAGATCTGTATTCAGCTCTGGTAAGATCTGTATTCAGCTCTGGTGAGATCTGTATTCAGCCTTTGTGAGATCTGCATGCATCCCTGGAGAGCAACTGACCTAAAATCATCAGTCTGTATTGTTTTTAGAAAAAATGTCTTATATCCCTTTAAGAAAAAGTATTGGTAATTGGTATCGGCAAGTACCTGAGGGAAAGTACTTATACTTGGTCTTCGAAACGTGGTATCGGGACATCCCTACTGAGAACCATATTCACATATTTTTCTTGTTGTCCACATTTCATTCTACTTTCCTAACATCTCCCATTGTACTCACACATGCAGAAACTAGTACGCTGTTTTGTTCACTACTCCCTCACAACTCCACCCCTCCTCCCTAATGTCTGCCACTTTCCAGCCTACCTCTAGACTTTACCAGCCTCTCTTACAGCCTAGGGCCCAGCTACATGTGACATGTAAGGCAGGGCATTGTGGGGGATGATCCAGATTGAGATGACCTGGAAGCACACAAAAAAGCAGAAGCTGATACTCAGAAGAGCCAGATATATGCAGTGTTTTTAAAAGTCAGTAAATATTTTAGGGAATAATAGCAAAGCCTTTGTATTTATTTTACAATGCTTGTTCTGAATACCTTATGTAATGTTCATGCCTTTAGATCTCCTTTGAGGTTGCAATTCTTAGCTTGAAGAGAAAACCAATTTAATCTGAAAACAACTGAATCTGAACTAAAGGTTGCAAAGGTCCAACTGAAGCCGCACTCCACTGGGACTCCATTGGAATTAAATCATTTATTGATTAACGGAGCAATAATAAACACACAAATTCAGTTCCCCACAACGATCCTCAGCCTCATACGCGTTTCACCCATTGGGCTTACTCATAGAACTATCATGAACTGAAGGTTGTTAAACAGTAAACATCCGATTCCGGTATAGCAATGGATGTGTGTTAGAACTTTTTAGTACTGGATCTGACTACGGAAACCATAAGTATAATTTTTTCCAGTGAAGGTCTGAAAAAAACAAAATAAGAATCTGGATGCTACGATGACCTTAGTGACTTATTTCAAACATGCTGACAAATGAAACCCAGTGTTGTTGGTAATCCTTTTAACCTGACAGCCAAATGTCCTTATCATAATTATCAAGTGAGGTTTCGTTTCAGACTCTGATCTGGAGCAGATGAACAGAAATGTTCATGGAGGACAATTTCTTGATATATGAAAATCAGGGTTGTGGCCTTTATAGAGCTCAAATAAAAGAGAAAGAAAGGGAATTAAAGAAGAAGTCCTTGTCTAATAGCAGCATTAGCTATTAACAATTATTAACAACTCCTCACTAAATGGACATTCACTGACACTGGTCTATATAACATTAATTGTAAACATAGATAGACAGCATGTACTGTATATGCAAATCCATGTTAAAATATATTGGTAGATGCATTTTGGCCAATCATAGCTACAGTTAAGGCCAGCATTGGTGAAACACATCAGCTATTCTGAAGGATTTTACTCCATACTCTTACTTATAGTTTTTCACTTTAAGTTTGCTGACTATCTATGTTTGAAAATGTTCTTGAAATGAAGCTGTAGAACACCTGGTGAGAGCCTGTGAATCTGTTCCAGCATCGGTCAGCCAATTGTTACATTGTCTTAAAATTTATAATTACTCTAATACCCATTGCTTCTCACAGATGACAGGGTAACTGACATCCTCTCTATGATGGCTGACCAGCTATTAGAGGGTAATCTCTGTTAATGAAAGAACAATCATGGCAAAAAATCTTGTATATAATTACATAGATTAGAAAAAAGACACTAGCCCATTGAGTTCAACCATTAGAGAGAAAAAAAAAGATTATGTATAAATAAATATAAAACCTCCACAAACAGAACCCTATACCCACAGCTGATCCAGAGGGAGGCAAAAAAAACCCTATAAAGCAGAGTCCACTTTGTTCCAACAGGGGGAAAATAATACTTCCTTATCCCCTAGGACAATTGGATATTTCCTGGATCAACAATCTCTGGTGGTATTACCTATTATTAGCATTATTACTTCTCAACCATCATTGGTGTTATTACATATTATTAACATAATTACTTTTCAACAATCTCTGGTGTATAATTCTTCCTATTTGTATTATTACTTACGAGCAATGTCTGGTGTTATTGCTTATTATTTATCAACAATCTCTGGTTTTATTACTTCTTATTAGTGTTATTACGCATCAGCAATGTCTGGTGTTATTGCTTATTATTATTTATCAACCATCTCTTGTGTTATTACTTAATTATTAGCGTTATTACTTTTTACCAACCTCTGGTGTTATTACTTATTATTAGTATTATTACTTATCAGCAAGGTCTGGTGTTATTACTTATTATTATTATTATTTATCAACAATGTCTGGTATTTTTATTATTATTAATCAACAATCTCTGGTGTTATTACTTATTATTAGCGTTATTACTTGATAACAATCTCTGGTTTTATTACTTATTAGTATTATTACTTATCAGCAAGCTCTGGTGTTATTACTCTAACAGTCCCTTTCCAATTGTCAAGATAATTTCTCTAGTTTATGTGTTGTTGTACAGTTGTTGTTTATTTTTCTCTAAAAGGGTTTCTACAATTGGGATTATATAATGTTGTTAGTTTAATTTCATGTAGTTCTTAACATACTGTAGGTTCCCATGTTTTAATCAGATTATTATTTCAAATGTTTAAAGTTTACATGCATTACAAAAAAATAACAATTCCCATCCCACCCCTTCTTTCCCAAACAACAGAAAAGTAACATTATCAACGCAAGTGATCTGAAAACAGTTATACAGTTTGATAGTACCTTCCTTTAATAACCGAGACTAATGATGTCCGAATAAAAAAAATTTAAGAGCAAGTACAAATACTTTCCCTCAGGTACTCATTCATACCAATTACTGATACTTTTTGTAAAGGGACATGTGACATTTTTTCTAAAAACAATACAGATCAATGATTTTAAGGCAGTTTCTTTATAATTATGAAGAACTGTAACTCAATCCATGATTATTCAGCAATGGAGAATGACGACCAGCTATAGAAGACTACAGATCCCACCAATCCATGATTATACAGCGATCTCATCAGTGCTGCGCTTGGGTCTCACCAGGGCTGTGTGCGGTCTCACCAGGGCTGCGTTTGGGTCTCACCAGGGCTGCGTTTGGGTCTCACCAGGGCTGCATTTGGGTCTCACCAGGGCTGTGTGCGATCTCACTAGGGCTGTGTGTGAATCTCACCAAGGCTGCGTTTGGTTCTCACCAGGGCTGTGTTTGGGTCTCACCAGGGCTGCATTTGGGTCTCACCAGGGCTGCATTTGGGTCTCACCAGGGCTGTGTGCAGATCTCACATGGGCTGCATGTGGGTGCCAGGCTCTGCGGGTGGGTGTCGGGCTCTCTGGGCACTATTGGTGGGTGCCGCGCTCTGCGAGTGGGTGCCGCTCTCCAGGGTGTGTACAGTGGTGTGGGGCTGTCCTTGGCTGTGCCTGTCTCTGCGGGTGCCAGAAAGGAGCAGGAGGTGATGTGTGGCCAGACAGGCACTGTCAAAGACAGCTGCCCAAGGTTTTCAGAGCGCGGGACCTCAGGCAGCCGAACTATTAAAAATGTAAAGGGCCAGTACAGTAAAGGACAAGTACTCATTAAATTGTCCTGAATTAACCCTGATACCAATACTAGTATCAGTATCGGGACATCCCTAACAGAGACCATAGATAAAACCAATTCTTCAAACATTCTTTATCCTGTCTTTCCTATATATCTTTTTTAATATTAAAGTCTAAGTGGTACTCACACTGGGAAATTCTGACTCTAGATGGGAGAACACATTTTCACAATCATAATGTTAATAAAAATCTGTCTCTGTTTCACTATGCTTGTAACTGGGTGGTAGGTCCTCTTAGGGTAAAGTACCACCTTCTTGGAACCAGTAGATAAACCTGTCACTTAAAGTGATAGGTTATTGAAGGACAGGAAGGTGGAGTTTTGTAGAAGAGCTTGTCACACGGAGTGAGCAGAGAAGGATTCCCCATTAGAATGGGCTAGTAATTGGCACTGCACCATACCATGTGAGTGCGCACTTGGGAAAGGATGCCCTCCTAAGGTAGATGGGAAAGGTTTGCTGGGAGTTTCCTCTACAGCAGGGATGCCCAAACTGCGGCCCTCCAGCTGTGGTGGAACTACGAATCCCATGAGGCTTTGCAAGATTCTCACAGCCACAGACATGACTCCCGGAGAGAGATGCTTCATGGGATTTGCAGTTTCACCACAGCTGGAGGGCCGGAGTTTGGCCATCTCTGCTCTGCTCTACACTATAATTTTTAATGAACTGTGTCTTAGCTGGTAAAAGAATTTGTTTGATAACAAGAAGATAGATGCATTTGTTCTCTTTCAGGGTATAGAGAACCGGACTAGACATTCTTCTGCTTTATGGTGGGAAGTGGTGGAAGAGGAGAGAGACAGATGCTTTGCATCTGAGAGGGCCCTGTTTATGCAGTCGCTTTGATGAGTGTCCACTCTGCCCTAAAAAATGGTAAATGGATTTCTGCAATTTGCACTCATGGGCTCTGCCCGGCTTAATGGGGACAAGAGATCCGTGAAGTTTGGTAGCTAGAGAGCACCAGCCTATAAACTGCAGAAGCTGTCCTGGGGGAAGAAAATGTTTGTGTTAATGTGCATTGGTAGGGTGAATGTCTCTGGGAATTAGTTATAAATAGAACTAGTGTATTTTATCTGCTTTTATGATAAATTCAAACCTTGCGTCTGTGCAGGAGGTTCCTGTAATAAAGACTGGTCACTGCTGCTCTCTCTTCTTGTGCAGAGTGACTGGTCTTGTATCCGCCCCCTCCTGTAGTGTTCTCCAGACAGCCTGTAGTGGTTGGGGCCTGCTGGGTCCCTCCCAGAGCTCTGTTCTATGAACAGGCTAAGTGCAGCACGGTGATGATGTCTCTGTTACTTTTACCAGGTAGGCGCAAAGTTAAATTATATCCACGTTGGCTATTGAGGAACATTGTTCCTGGAGCTCAGCTTTAATGATCTTACCTTCATGAGTCTACTGCACACAGCAACATTGCTAAGTTCTTAGCATTTTTGTCTTCAACTCAACAAGGTACTAGGTTTAAATCCCACCAGGGTCTCTAACTGCATGGAGTTTGAACAGAAAATGTTTGTGGGTGCTACAATTTCCTTCCAAAACCCTACTGGTCAGTCGGCTTCTTAGCTGGCCCTGGGATGTGTGGGAGTATTTTAGGGGCAATGGATTGTGAGCTACTTTGAGGTGCAGGAGCTTATGTACTGTTTAATATCATACAATAGAGCAAATCATTTTAAAAACGTATACAAATTCATAATATTATCATCCATATGCTGTCATGCACGCTCACTTTGTATACTATTAATCATATTTATTGGTCAAAAGCATAAAGCATCCATAGACTGGATGTGACTGGGTACATTTGTTTGAACTTAATAGGTCATGTCGTGACATTTCATCTACAGGGCAGGGATTTCACAGCTGACATTTCTCATGAAGAATGTGTGACAGTGACTGAACATTGCAATTCAGGCTTTACTCAGGATGTGGCAGGAATGGAGCTTTATTAATGTTACATGATTAACATGCATTCCAGTTAAAATTGAAAATGGAGCAAAATAGATTCCGGGGACACAGTCTACATCCCCCAAGGCTCTGTCCTTGTACCCCTTCTCTTCTCTATCTACACCTCCTCTCTTGGTCAGTTAATAACCTCACATGGCTTCCAATACCATCTCTATGCCGATGACACTCAAATCTATCTCTACTACTCAGCAACTCTCCCCCTCAGTGTCCTTGCGTGTCACTAATCTACTAACTGACATATCTATCTGGATGTCGCAACACTTCTTAAAACTCAACCTTTCAAAAACTGAGCTCTTGATATTTCCTCCTACCCGTGCACCTTCCCCCAACTTTTCCCTTGAGATTGTTAACACAACTATCCAGCCCTCCCCCCATGCCAAGGTCCTAGGTGTCATCCTTGACTCGGACCTCACCTTTCTCCCCCACATCCAATCACTATCCAAATCATGCCGCCTCCACCTTCGTAACATCTCCAAAATACGCTCCTTCCTCACCAAAGATACCACAAAATTGCTCATCCACTCCCTTGTTATCTCTCGTCTTGACTATTGCAACTCCCTCCTCATTGGCCTACCTCTACACAGGCTATCCCCCCTTCAGTCTATCATGAATGCAGCTGCTAGGCTCATCCACCTAACCAACCGCTCAGTGTCTGCAACCCCCCTCTGTCAATCCCTACACTGGCTTCCTATAGCCCAAAGGATAAAATTCAAAATATTAACAACCGCGTACAAAGCCATCCACAACTCTGGCCCTGGCTATATCTCCAACCTGGTCTCAAAGTATTACCCTAACCGTCCCCTCCGCTCTTCACAAGACCTCCTGCTTTCCAGCTCCATCATCAACTCCTCCCATGCTCGCCTCCAGGACTTCACTAGAGTGTCTCCCATCCTATGGAACTCTCTACCCCAACCTGTCCGTCTATCTCCCACACTGACTGCCTTTAGGCGATCCCTTAAGACTCATCTCTTCAGGGAAGCCTATCCCACCTTACCCTAACCACTGAACAATCACTTTCTCAAACAATCATCCCAGCACAGCTACCTCCTCATGTATCACTTGCCAGTCCCTTTTAGACTGTAAGCCCTCCTTACCATCTTGTCTTAAATTGTATTGTGACTGTAATGTCTTCCTTATATTGTAAAGCGCTGTGCAAACTATTGGCGCTATATAAATCCTGTATAATAATAATAATACCTGCCACAAAGGGGGTTCTGCATATTGCAGGTATATCTGTAGTATCCCATGCCAGCCTGAAATGTAACACAAGCTCACATGCCAGCTCACATTTTTGCAGTGGCATAAAGGAAGGTTTTACCACCTGGCCACTACATATATGCATCCACTGTTCTGTTCTGGAAGCTCTCACTGCTATGACACTTGACAGATTTGTCATCGACAGCTCCTGGTCACTGTTTATGGTCGGGAACCGGAAACATGCTCCTGATCATGTGATCTCTGTGATTGGTTGGCACAGTGATCACATGATCAGGATCCCATCCTGAGTTCCCAGCATTAAGTAACTTTTAAAGGGCTTGCAGCAAGGGGTTAAAGTATTTTTTTTTTTTTTGCATATACCGTGTTTCCCCGAAAATATGACACTGTCTTATATTTCCCCCCCCCCCAAAAAAAAACACACAAAGTCTTAAAAAAACACACTAGGTCTTATTATCGGGGGATGTCTTATTTTTTTTTTTATGTGCAACAAAATTAAAAAATACTGTCACACACAGTGTCACAGTACCTGCAGGCTGCAGCTGTCCTGGAGCTCTCCTTTCTGATGCCGTCCAGGGAGCCACCTCTCTCGTCGCACAGACCTACAGTCAGAAGTTCCCTCACCTCACCTGACCTCACTCCGACCCCACTGGCCATGCCGCACTGTGCCGCTGCCTCCTGGGAAATGTATTTTTCAGCGGCAGCTCTCTATGTACCGTAAAAGCCGAGGCAGACAGGTGTGTGTGCAGGCGGGCGGGAGCTTCCCTGAATGCATTAAATGTTTTGCGGTCCTTGACATGTTTTATACATGCAGACTTCAGGAGACCAATTGCTCATATAATTGAATGTTACTCTCAGACCCCTGGCTGGCTGCTTGGATGCAGCAATACATGTGTGCCACCTACCACCGAACTAGGTCTTATTTTTGGGGGAGGTCTTATATTACAGAAATCTCTGAAGATAGTGCTAGGTCTTACTTTCGGGGTAGGTCTTATTTTCGGGGAAACACGGTAGTAGAGAATGATACAAACCCCTGTGCGGCTGTCTTTTTGCTGTCTGTGTCCCACTTGGGAGATTTCTCTTTGCTTCCTGGTTTTCAGACACAACAGGAAGCTAAGGGAAATACCCCCTAAAGCAAGCCATAAACAGCTAGCTCGCGTGGCTGAATGACAGAATTCACTTATGTCTCCCATCCGAACTAAAAAGCATGGATCAAGGAACCTCCACCTGCCAGCTATTGAGTTTAGTCACCTATGGCTGTCTGAATACCCAGACAATGACTCCTTCCAGACCTCCTGCTTCCTAGCTCCCTCGCCAACTCCTCCCACTCCCGCCTTCAGGACTTCTCTAGAGTCTCTCCAATCTTCTGGGACTGCCTACCCCTACCTGTCCAGCTGTCTACTATTCTGTCTCTCTACAGGTGACCTCTAAAGACTCATCTCTTCAGGGAAGCCTATTTGGCCTCAACCTAACCATTGAACTATTATTTTCTTAAATAACTCATTCCCACACAGCTACCACCTATTTTATCACTTGTCCCTCCCTTTTACATTGTAACTATCTTGTTTTGAATTGTATTGTAACTGTAATGTCTTCCTTATATTGTGAAGCGCTGCACAAAATGTTGGAGCTATATAAATCCTGTATAATAATAATGTTACTAATAATAATGACCACATATACTGGATTGCAGTCACTGTTCAGTTGATTTTTCACCCGCCTCCAACGAATTTGTAATCAAAGTTTGTTCAGCCAGGTGGTGCCAACAGGGTCACTCAAGGCTCCACGTTCAGCTGATTTAGCAGGTGTTTGAGCCATGTATGACAAGCATTAGACAGTTATCTCTGACATTAATCCCCATTAGAAGATATCCGCATTACTCCTGTTTCCTGACAAGTGGGCTCATGCAGCAAGTCACCTTGGGCCCTACATTGTAAGTTAAAGGAGAACTATGAGGTGAGTGCATTTCACTCACCTCATAGTTCTAGCCCACCTGTGACAATGAGACTGTCACAGGTCGGCTCAGTAGATCGGGAGGTGAGCGAACACATGCCGGTGTTCGCTCACTTCTCGATCCTGTCACGGCTCTCTGCCATTACAGGAGAAGGGATCGATTCCCCCCCCCTCCCCGCTCCGATCTGCCAGCGCTGACTGGCGGAACGGACGGGGGAGGGGGCGGGTACAGCTGGCTCTGCCTCTAGATAGGCAGAGCCAGCTGTCACTCACGCAACTGGGCGGATCTCGACATCAATGTCGGGATCCGCTCCGGCATCTCAGTATACCGCGAGCTGTAGCTCGCAGTATACTGAGCCTAGGGTGACGGGAGGACGCTAGTTTGTGTCCTCCCGTTACCCTAAGGAGAACTATGGGGAAAAGCCCTGACCCCATGGTTCTCCTTTAAGGTGTATTTTGACCTCCACAGGCAGCTGTGTGTATGAGCCCTAACATGTATTTCCAATGACTCTCTGTTTAGGTGACAATTTTTACCCAGACCAATAGTGAGACTGAATACTCCCTAGATGACAGCAAGTATTGAGACATGAAATAAGATTAGACAGATGCATGTAAAAAAAGATCTGCTTAAATGTAACTGTGGTCATTCTATGGACATTCAAATATATTCATATTCTTATGAAGTAATAAATTAGTTTTAAAACAAGCCCCACTGATCTCTGTCACTGTAGGCATGGTGGAATAATTAATCCTCAAATTTTACAGCAGAAGCATTGACGTCCTTGTCTATACCAGTTTAGATTGCTGTATTTCCCCCTGCCAGCAGTGACGTGAAAGCCCTCCAGTCTTCTCCTCTCTAAGGCCAACATGTGCTTTGGTAGAGGAGAGTTCTGAGAGACTAGGCTTGGATGACTTCTGTGCTCCTTTTCTGAACTTTGAAGATGAATTGCTCCACAGTGCCTGCAGCTAAAAAGGCCAGTGGGGGTTGGTTTTAAAGCTCATTTACATTTTGTTATGGATATGTACATACCGATCCCAATTTCTTTTGGTTTTGAAAAGAGTGGGAAAAGGTTAGAACTTTTGTCAGGCTTTTAAAAACCTGTCTCTATTCCCCACTGAGGAGATTTTCATGTCAGGTTTTAAATTCTGTTTGCGTCCCCACTGAACAAATTTCCCCTTTCACATAGGAAGGAAGTAAGGGGAACTCTCTCTAGCAGGGAGGGAAGCAGGCAGCAAAAAAATTAGCAACATCACGCTACTAGAAAATGTATTATTTGTGCTTGTGTTCCCTATAGTGGATTTTCCCCTCATTTCCTGTTGTGTCTGACCCCTATCGAATAGACAGGAAGTGAGGAAAAGTTTCCAATTGACATCACAGCAAGTAATAAAAACAGCAGTTCTAAACTCAGTGTATCATGTACCTGGTGGAGGACCTGGTGGAGTTTAGGATTAAAATCTATCTAAAGCAGGTCTTGACAGAAGGGCAATATCACGTGGAGGACCGATTAGCTGATGGGGCCTCCCTTGCAGCTCTTGTCTCACACCCCTGGATGTGGAAACAGGGAGTGAGTAGACAGAGAGAAGCAGACCTCTGATTTTAACGCATACTGTTGACAGGGCTACTTGTTTGGTTGCAGGCTGGCTGGCAGGTTGAGGCTGGGGAATTTTTGTGTTTTGTATTGTTGTAAGCCTTCCCAATGTGCGCCCTGCTATAAAGGCCGGTTATAGATTCATGCATGTACCATTTTTTCTAGTGTTCAGACACGGTGCCTGGTAGAAGTCCGGAAACTGGATCCCTGGAGGGATGAGCAGGGCTGATGCACAGCTGTGATGTCAGCGAGGTTTGCACCAGAAACTGGAGCGTGGTCAAACAAGCCAGGGGTCAAGCAAGACGGTCAGCACGGTACAGAAGGAGCAGGCAGAGGCAGAGCCCAGATAAGCAGAGGTCAGGGGCAGGCAGCAATCAGTCGAAGTCAGCTGCAATCCGGGTCGAGGTAACGGGCAACAGATCAGCAGGAACATAGGAGCACGAGCTGAAAGACTGTTCAGAATTGACCCATTGGGCCAGCTGGTTTAAATATGAACATCTATTAGAGGACCATGAGTTACTTCCTGTGCGCCACTGTGTCACATCCTGTGTGCCACATTCTGTTGCCCGGAACACTGGGACCTACGCATGCATAGCAGCACGCGAGCTCCCGCCTATGGCCTTACACAGTGCGAATCAATGGGTCTGATCTGACCCATCAAAAACAATGAACCCCCTATCTGGCTGAAATATTATGTCATCAGAAGTTATGTAAGGAGGTTTTAGTAGTTTCAGTAAAATACAGACCTGTCTTTAGTGGCAGATCATCACATTTATTTTTTATACAGCAAATGAAGTCTGAAAAATGTGAAAGTCACATCCTAAACTCTGCAATTGTAATTTGAAACATGTACTCATGGAAAGTACTCTATACTTTACCTTTAAGTTAGATGAATGAAATGTTTTACTTCAGTACTAGTCATTTCTTGCGTGGTATTAACAATTCTCTGGATTTAATTGCTGTTAAAGTTGTATGTGCACTTAATGCATTTTATTCAAGTTATTTACCTGTAAAAGCCTCCCTTGTGTAGATATCCAAAAGCCCTGAGACTGCTGCTGGGTGCCCGCATCTTGGATGTGAGGTTTGCAGCCCCAGCAGACTCAGAGCTGTCACATTTGCCATGACGAGTTAAGTCTGATTGAGTAGTGAGTGTAGATTGTTAGCCAGAACGGTATATTTCTATATACTGTATAAGAACGATCCCATTGGTCATTTCTATTATTATTATACACATTAGCTACATTCTTGTATAATGTAAATATAGAATGATGATATCATGGAGTTTGACAATGATCAGGGTGTTAGTTTGCATGTAGCCATCCATCAATAATAAACAATAATATAAGTTAGGTTGCTGATGATTACAGGGGTATCTGTAGTTCAACTTCAGATCATTACTGGCTGGTATAATATTATCACATGTACATCAGTTTGATGTGTCAGTTTAACCTTTATTAAATATTTATTAAGCATTATTTATTACATCCATTTATAGAGGACAGAGAATTTACGCAGCGCTTTACATACTTCTATATTTACATCAGTCCTTGCCCTCAAGGAGCGTACAATCTAAGGTCGTGTATGCACATACAGGGCCAATTTAGACAGGAGCCAACTAACCTTGCAGCAGGTTTTTGGAGTGTGGAAGGAAACCGGAGTACCCGGAGGAAACCCACCCAAGCACAGTGCTGCCCATGAATATTTATGATTTTTTTAGCAAGTATTAAGGTAGCACAGTGGCTTAGTGGTTAGAGCCTATGCCTTGTAGCACCTTAGTCCAAATCTCAGACAGGGCACTATATGCATGGAGTTTGCATGTTCTGGCTGGCCCATGGAATTGCCAGGAATTTGACTAAACAGATATTGGTGCATCAAGTATGTTGGTTGAATCTGTGTTTATTGCTAGCAAGCAAAAATAACAAAAGGGACTAAGACAAGTCCCAGCAAATAAAAGGTATAATATCAAAGAAGGCAAAAACAAGTCAAACAATAATGGAAGGTGCAGGAAATGGCATTTTCACAATATAATAAACCGGGCCCTCCCTATAATGAAGCAGCCTGAGGCAGCTGCCTTACCCAGCATCTCAATGGGGGCAGCCTCAGGCGGTTGCCTCAGGTGGCATCTCATTGGGGACACAGGTGTTTGTGTGTGAAGGTTGGCCACAGCTTCCCTGGTTGCTAAGTGCTTTGTCCGACTTCACCACCCAGCTCACTGATGTCACCAGTTGCCAGGAGCTGAGCGGGACGCTATTGCTGGTGCCACTGATTGGTAGGAGCTCGGTGGAACACATCAGTGAGCTGGCAGACAGAGCCGCTGACAGCCAGGCCCCGCTGCACCTCCAAGGT
>NW_017307041.1:807039-825746 GCF_000935625.1 Nanorana parkeri
GGATCATACACTGGCATCAACATCCCATCCCACCTCAGGTGGCGTATAGTGTAGGGTCAGCACTGATAATAAAAATGGTCTGCTGCCTACCATAATAATATTATTTAATCAAGTTGGTGAGTATATTACCAAAGTAAAAGTGAATATGGTAATCGGGGTTAAAGCGGACCCTTACACCCAGGCCACTGTCAGAGGACTGGGAAAGAAAAGAGAAATGGGGTATGTGCAAAGATTACAAAGCCGGCAATTATCTAGATGCCTTTGTAGATTGTCATTACTAAACTTTTCTAAAGGTGCGTTTGTTGTTATTTAAACTATTTGGGTAAAGGTCCGCTTTAAGTGTAGTTTACTGTTGTACTGTGCAGTTATTCCTGTAATTATGCCCGCTGGTGATTCATGAATGAATGAATGCATGGTCAAGGGCAACAGTGGATTAGCTATACAAATATAGTAAGCCTGTGAGCAAATCAGCTCTGATGAAGAGGGTCCACCCTTGAAGCAAGTTTTGCAGTGATGAACGCTAGAGACAGATAGCATAATGTTATTATTATTATACAGGATGTATATAGGGCCAACAGTTTGCGCAGCGCTTTACAATATAAGGAAGACATTCCAATTACAATACAATTCAAGACAAGATGGTAAGGGGGGCCCTGCCCCTGAGGGCTTGCAATCTAAAAGGGAGGGGGAAGTGATACATGAGGAGGTAGCTGCGCGGGGATGAATTGTTTGACAAAGTGATAGTTCTGTGGTCAGGTTGAGGTGGGATAGGCTTCCCTGAAGAGATGAGTCTTAAGGGATCGCCTAAAGGCAGTCAGAGTGGGAGATAGATGGACCGGTTGGGGTAAAGAGTTCCTGAGGATTGGAGAGTCTCTAGTGAAGTCCTGGAGGGGAGCATGGGAGGAGTTGATGAGGGAGCTGGAAAGCAGAAGGTCATTTAAAGATCGGAGGGGGTTTATATATTATCATCATCACTATATCTACCTTTCACAGCCAAGGGTATATTTATAAAAGGCAGGCATGTGCTTCTCCAATGCAAATTTGCTGGCAATGTGTTTGTCACATCATCTGCGCCATAAAGCCATGTTCACACTTGAGCTGAGTGTTTGGGTTTTTTGTAGGCATTTTATTTACAGGTTATCCGCAAAAGGGTGAAGAGTTTGGAGAAGGCAGGAGAAGTGAACAATCTAGGACTACATAGCTGATTTAGCAATATTCTCCAATTCAGTTCACTTTCCAGTCCAGCTATGTTAATTTCGTAGTATTTTAAACTGATGTTTTTGTCCAATTCTATCTATCTATCATCTACTTTACAAATAACATTTAACATATAGCAGCTGATTCCCAGAACACTTTGGGCAGAACATACATTATATTTATATGCAACTTTTCATATTTACCACAAAAAAGAAAAAGTTAATAATGAAAAAATAAGTATCTTCCCCAACTCAAACCATTCAGAAGCTTCCACACTGTTCCCATGCTGTTCTGTACCTTCATGCACCAGCATTTTTTAAACCCCCCTTACGTCTACACCAAACAACAATGCAGCTAAGCTACAGTATATAACAAAAGTTTGGGCAAGGAGAGCAGGAAGGAGTAATATCACACATTAGTTATTAGACATGTGCACTGCCAAAAAATTTGTTTAGTTTCGTTTCGTTTTAAATTCGGATTTGTGTTATTTCGTTTTTCAGGATTCGGGTGTGAAAGTCAATTCGGATTCGGAATTCGGATTCGGACGGAATTCGGTAGCGTTAGTATGAACGTTCGTTTCGTTTTCTGTTCTTATTCGTTTCTTATTCGTTTCGTTCGTTTGCAGCAAAAGTGACATTTGAGGGGGAAAAAATATTTTTCTCCTTCTCTAATGTCACTTTGCTCCAACGAACGAAACGAATAAGAAACGAATAAGAACAGAAAACGAAACGAACGTTCGTACTAACGCTACCGAATTTCGGAAATGGAAATTCGGATTCGTTTGCATTCGTTATGTCTGTAATTCGGAATTCGGATACATCCGAATGTCTGAATTTCCGAAAATTCGTCCGAATTTCGATTCGGAACTAAACGAATCGCACATGTCTATTAGTTATCGTTTTCAAAGCTGTGACACATCACATGATCTTCAAACACTTGGTGTGTAACATCCCGGAACACCTCAGCACACATTGGGCACGTCTGTGACGTTGGTGCGTGTGCCACTTCCTGTCTGCTTTCAAATCGCTCAGGTGCTTCATTCTGTGCAAGAGACATAAAAGTCACATTGAATTGCACATTGTAACATAGTTAATAAAACTGGTGAAACATAGTGGTTATTTCTATAGCAACAGAGAATAACTTTGATTGCCCTCATTACAAGACAGACATCTGGAATCTGACTGGTTGCTACAGGCAGCCTGTCTACTTTGTTTAAGTCTACTAAACACTTATGCTTTTTGCTGCAGTTAAATTCAAATGAACTTTCCCTGCATGCTCCCTGCCATCAATGGCAATCTGGGCGTTTTTGTTTCATGCAGTTCTAATGCCATTGACTGTGACATAGATCTTATCATGCATTTTCTGGGCAGTTTTTCATCCTTTTAAAGAATATGCAAACCCTAAAAATCAACACCTTTGCTCGCTTTTGGTCTGTTATATACTATTAAAATCCTTTGTTATCTGATAAATAAGCACAAAAAATAGCTGTTGATCATCGCAGAAATGTAATGAGCTGATAACCTTTTGTAGTGAGCCGACAATACGGTGGCTATGCTACTCTGAAATTCCCAGTAGTCCCAGTTTACCTCTGTGGACTACAGAACACATCACCTTATCCCAGGGGTAGCCAAACTCTGGCCCTCCAGCTGTGGTGGAGCTACAAATCCCATGAGCCATTCCAAGATTCTCACAGCCACAGACATGACTCCCGGAAAGAGATGCATCATGGAATTTGTAGTTTCACCACAGCTGGAGGGCTGGAGTTTGGCTACCCCTGCCTTATCCAGTGGACATAAGGAAGAGGCGTTCTGTAGTGCCATTTAGGAGGGGGCCTTGTTACTGGAAAAAAATAAAAGTTTAAAAAGCCTGAAAAAATAAAATGAATGCAACCTCCACGTCTATGGAGTATAAGTGAACAAGGCCACAGGGCGTACATGTTTGCAGATGTGGGCAGATAGTTGGCTAACACTATATGTGTAAGAATGCTGTCAGAATACTTAGTTGGTTGCAAGCACCATTCACCCGAAGATTTCCTATCTGGCTCCTTTGATCTTCTGATCAAGGTATGCTGGGCAGAAGGGTGCCAACAGGGGCACTGACTGTGCAAATTTTGGCCAGTGCATCAAGAACAGGCTGAAATTTGCATAGTATAAGGCCAGCTTAACTCAGAGCATTGGAATAGCAATAAAACCTACCAGAGAGGCCATGACTGAAATTACGGCCTTCTAGAACTTTAGCCAGAATCTGCCCATTCAAATATTTACATATTCTTCACAATCAGTAAATAACCTTTAAGCAAGGCCTCAGTGACTTCTGTAAGTTATGCACTAAAAGAGTAAGGGCCTGTTCACATGAGTTTCAGGTCCTGATCCGGTCCGGATCAGGTGCGGATCTGCAGACGCGTGCTATGTGTTTTTGCCACGTTTTTGCCACCTTGTTGATGTGTTCCAGTTTTTTTTGCTGGAGTGGGGCTGTCAGTATGTTAGCTGCAGTGCAGTGCGGTTTTGACGCGTTTTGCGTTTCCAGACCATTTCCTGACCGGACAAAATGTGACGAGCAGTATTTTTCTGTCGTAACCTGAATGGACTGCGCACGTGAGAACTGTAGCCCATAAAACACATAGGGATACATTGGGATGCATTTTTAGTGCAGGAGCGTATGGATCAGGTCAGCACAGAAAACGGACGTCGTGTGAACAGGCCGTAAGTGAAAGGCTGTTCACTTACCAAGGTGAAAATGCACTTCACAAAGTATATATTAATTTAGTTTTGTAAATAAGGTTAAGGTGTGTTCACTTTGAGGGATTAATCATGTAGAAATTAGAAAACATGATTGTTTAAGTGAACACAGCTTCTCCTTATTCACAAAACAAAGTGATCATTTACTTTGCAATGTTTAACCCCTTCATGACTGAGCTTGTTTTCAGTTTCTGTTCGTAAATGACTGACACACTTTTTTGTTTTGTGATAATTCCACAACAGTAATATACTTTCTTACTAAATGTACCCACACATATTATATATTGTTTTATAGAGAACAGATAGGTACACATGTTTGACATAATTATATAGCCCTAACGCCTCACTTAGTTCAAGTAAAATATTTTTAAAAATGAGGAAAAAACTTAAAGAAAACACTTTTTTCACAAGTTTTGATTATTATTATTTTTGAAGAATTTTTTTATAATTTAGTATAAAAAATATATTTATATATAATTTTTATTTTCTAAATTTTTTTTACACTTTTGTCAGTTTATATCAAGCAGTCACTATGACTGCTTGATAAATTAACTTTTTTAATTTTTGGTTATTATTAGGCTGCTCCAAACTTAGGAACAGCTAATAATAACCTTAGAGACTGACCCTGACAGCATGTCACAATCAGATCTCATTAAAGTTTTCCGATCCTGCCCAGATGATCAGAAGTGATACATTTCAGGCACAGAGATACATTGTAACATTGTGCCTGAAATGTATCACACAGCTTAGTAGACATGGGGCCAGCCTATGGAGCTGTCAAAACGAATAGCAGAGAGGTGACTCACTCTGCTACCTCTCTGCTATCTTCAGCTGTCCAATATCGGATCGCTATTTAGCAATCTGGTATTTGTATGTAACGGCTTCATTCTTTCATTAATGAAAGAAAGAAGCTTTTACAAAAGCTTAACTATTTCATTAATGAATCCCTCAATGCTGAGGTATTCATTAATGAATGGTAACCGCTGAGAATCAGCGGTTACCAGCATTACAGAGCTGCAAATAACTGGTCATGTACAGTGTATGTGGCCAATCATTTAGGCACTTCGTGGCGGGACGTACAGTGTACGTCTCCCGTCGCAAAGGGGTTAAATACACTGTGCAAACAATCTTTATTCCTTCAGTAAATCAACCGAAGTATGGAACTCAAACTTCACACAAGAAGCAGTGGAGCTGTTTCAGTGTGTCAACACTCTGCTCTCTCTTCCTGTGGACCTGTTCTGCGTTTATATTAGCCATTACAAATCTTGCAGTGCTTTCTGCTGTAAATTTGAGGATGAATGACTCCACAGTGCATGCAACTTCAGAGGTCTATTGGAGCTTCTGTTAAACCTTATTCTTGTTTTAAAAAAAAGGGACTCATAAAATATTATAAGTTCATGCATGGAAACATCTATTTTTGCAAACAATATCCGAAGAGTTTTTTAAATCCGAATAGTGGAAAATTGTTTTGGTCTGTACTGCCCATAGAAGTTGCCTCGATACTTCTGATTTACTGTATATTCCTCTCCCCATTTTTGTATTGTTTTGGTTAATCAAAACTTTGTTTATTAAAATGTTTTATTTAATAAGCAAAATTTTAATTAATGAGGATCTTTATAGAATACAGTTTCCCTAATTATAATACCCACCTAAAAGGTCGGTTCACCCAACTGCAGTGTGTTAGCACACATGTGTTAATGTGCATTGTGTTAAGGCAGCCCATGCATTTGAATGAGCTGATTAATGCACCAAAGTACACCAGAAAGGTGTGTATAACATTTCTGGCAGTGCAGTGCACTACAATGCACTGAAACAACTGAAAGGTAGTTTGCAGTGCCAGGCTGCTGTAAACAAAGCTAGCAGGGTCTTGTCCTGTATTAAAAAGGGGATGTATTGCAGGGACAAGTCTATAATTTTGCCACTTTATAGATCATTGGTTCGACCTCATCTGGAGTACGCGGTCCAGTTCTGGTCACCAGTACTAAGAAAAGATGTCCTTGAGTTGGAAAAAGTCCAGCGAAGGGCAACCAAACTAATTAGGGGTATGGAGGACCAGAGCTACGAGACGAGGCTACTAAATTTAAACATGTTCACATTAGAGGTGAGGAGATTAAGGGGGGATATGATTTCCATGTACAAAATGTTTAATGGTGGTAGCAACATTAGCGATAAACTGTTTAAAATTAACTCCGTTACAAAAACTAGAGGCCATCACCTAAAATTGATGGAAAAAAAATTCCAGCACAAGGGGCGAAGGGGGTTCTTCACAGTAAGATCAGTTAGGGTCTGGAACTCACTGCCACAGGCGGTGATTTCAGCAAATAATGTGGAATTGTTCAAGAAACTTTTGGACGATTTCTTAAGGGACCGTAATATACAGGGGTACGGGTACTCCTAGAATGAGATCCTAATAGGTTGGACTTGATGGACTAATGTCTTTATTCAACCTCAAATACTATGTAACTATGTAATGCATGCCTGTCAGAAAGATGAATTGGGGTGCCATTCAGAATGAATGGTATATCATCAGTGCATGCAAGGTATAAATGGGCCAAGCTCACAGTTAAAAATAAAAAGGGAAAACACAGGTAAAAGTTACCTTCTTCACATTGAATCGTTGTTTTTGTTTCCAATACCCCTGGCTATTACCAAATGACCCAGCCTGTGAGTCCAACATTTACCAGACTGTTGCTAAAGCCCTGATAAAGAGAGATTGCTTGGCCCCCAAAATGCGTTGACTGTTTTCCATTACCTGTGTCATACCCTTATATAAATATAATACAATTGTGGACTCTTGAGATATGGATTTGGTGCTCTTTCTGGTCAGGTTTTTTACAGCCCTCTGTAGATCCGGCGAGATAGCATTCACATATTAAAATGTGTATCAGGGACCAGAAAAAAAAATGCAGTATAACCCCTGGGACATCAAGCTCTGCCTATGAACATTGATTGCGTTGTTGCTCCACTTACCATTGTGCAATGCCTCTGTAACACTACTTGCAAAACATTATTTGTATTATAATGTTTCTTTAATGATTTAAAAAAGAAAAAGAAAAGATTAAACAATGCAGTATATCTCTGCAATTCATGCACATTTTCCCCATGTTTTATCCCTTTAAAGTCCCTGAAAGTGCAGAAAATATCTGCTAATCTGCTGAAAATGTACTCGTAACTTCCTTCTGTGGACTGACATGCCTTTTCTTAGGATGACATTGCAAGAAACAGTGTCAGAAGTGTCCAGTTCAACTACTCAATCCCTTACACTTTTTTTAATCTCCACAACCTGGTGACTAATTGTTTTGTAGTCCAAGATAAGAACTGTGAGGAACATAGGAAGTGTGCACAGGACACACAGTGGCTCTGAGTTTCTGACACAATCAACAGGTACATTTGTGCACTCATCGAACAGACATAATAAAACGCTTACAATTGTATATTTACCAGACCAAAAGGCAGCAGGAAACAGAAGTTAATTGTTACAGTTTACATACACAGGTCATGATTTGCCTGAAAGCATTTAAACAGATTGTAGTAACAGTATACACTGTCATTTCTACCTCTAATACTGCTTGCTTGTCTACAAGAAGAGCAATGGACAGCGACTCAAGGGTTGCTGAGGGCTAAAAAGTGGAACCACAGCCAAGATGCTCAACTTACTTCACACCTGGAATACCATAAATATCTCTGTATTTATTAATGAAAATCCCTTTCCCTCAGTCTGAAGGGAAGTTGTTCCAAGCTTGTGAGCCCTTTGAGCTTTTTAAACACCTTTCACTCTGCTAATATCAGCGTCCAAATGCTCAGTAGTAGTCTGAAATTCTTATTATAATAAATTGAGGATGCTAATTAATGTAGGTACACTGGAATATTTATCAGTTTTATAATTAATAGCATTATCATTTTTGTAGTTTTATTTAAATCTTTCACACAAGGCTGGGAGCTTCTGCTCTAAGAAATTACCTTGTGTTATATATACTAAATACCTAAGCAGGATACTAAATGATGTTCTCCAGACTCACCTCTGCTGAGTTCCATGGAGGAATAACTGAAAAATATGAACATAAATCAAATTAATATAATTATAACCTACTCCTAAATAATAATTGTCACTTCAGTAAGTGTTAACATTAGAAACAGTGGCTTCAGTGGCTACTCGCAATGACTGCTCTGAAACAAACATACAGACCAGCAGCTCTTACATAGTTACATAGTATTTGAGGTTGAATAAAGACACAGGTCCATCAAGTTCAACCTTTGTGAGTGTGTGTGTATATGAGTGTGTGTGTTCCAGTCATTAATAGTATCTGTACCCCTGTATGTTCTGGTCTCGGAGGAAGGTATCTAAATGATTTTTGAATGAGTCAATACTCTCTGCTGATACCACTGCTTGTGGAAGAGAATTCCACAATTTTACCGCTCTAACAGAAAAGAAGCCCCTACGCCCCTTGTGGTCAAATCTCTTTTCCTCCAGTTTTAGGTGGTGGCCTCTAGTTTTCTTTAGGGAGTTTACAGTAAAAACTGGGGATGCACCAATATATCGGCTGCCGAAACATATCGGCCGAAAATGGCACGTTTGGCATAATGCCAAAAGTGCCATTTTCTGGATGATACAGCGGTGCATCCTATTCTCTCCTCCCTGCTGGGCGCCGCTCTGTGTCTCAGTGGGGAGGAGAGAAACTGTCACAGGCGGCCGAATGCTGCAGGAGGAGAGCGCTGTGAACGGCCGGCATCTCTCCTCCCCGCACCGCTCAGCCTCCTGTCACAGATCAGCAGATCGGTGTGTGGGCAGAGACAGCCAGCACTGTCACAGGAGGCTGAGCTCTCCTCCCGCACCGCTCGCTTAGCCTCCTGTGACAGCATGACAGAGAGGAGAGCGAGTACAAACAAATCAGTGATCAGTGGTCGCTGAGTGTTTGTAAATAATTGAGCACAGAGTATGTTTACTATATCCTTAATTATGAATGAATGGGAAGTGATCTACATCCCCTCCTGTTCATTCATGATTGTGGTTATAGTAAACATAATATGTCCTCATGTTATAAATGAACAGGAACACTCAGTATAGAGGATTCCTGTTCATTTATAAGAGGGGCTGCAGAAAATGAGATTGAGGACTCTGTGTTCTCAATCTCTTTTTCTATTTTAAAAGGGAAATATCAGGGGTCTGTTTAGACCCCTAATATTTCTCAGAAGCCCCTAAAAGTAAAGTAAGAAATACAAATATTTGATACAAATAAATACAAATAAAATATAAAAACATTTAAAAGTTTATAAAAAATAAATTAAAAAAAAATATTTTTTATCATTTTAAAAAGTTATAAAAAATAAATATTTTCGGTTTCAGCCCGACATTTTTTTTCCTTTTCGGTTTTGTTCCGGTTTTAACATTTTCATTTTGGTGCACCTCAGTAAAAAGTCTATTACCGATATTAGCATCACCATTAAACAGTTTGTACATCAAAATCATGTCCCCCTCGCCTCACCAGAGTGAACAAATTTAAATAGCTTTGGTCCTCCAGCCCCTTAATTCATTTTTTTTTGCCCTTCTCTGTACCCTCTCCAGCTCCAGGACATCCTTTCTGTTAATTGGTGACCAAAATTGAACCACATACTCCTCCAGATGAGGCCGAACGAGTGATCTATAAAGAGGCAAAGTTATTGCTTTGTCTCTACAGTACATTACCTTTTTAATGCATGACAGTACTCTGCTAGCTTTGTTTGCCGCAGCCTGGCATTGCATGCTTTTGTTTAATCTGCAGTCAACTACGGCCCCTAAATCTCGCCTTTGATCTGCAAGCCTGTCCCAGGCCAGTATCTCAAAAAGTATTGAAGTTGGAGACAGCTGGACAATTGGCATTTAGGATTGCAGTGCTGTCATGCATTTTCAGAAAAAGATCAGCAATGCCAGACTCTGTATGTCTCTTAGTGCAGGTTTCCTTTATCAGGTGAAGATGGAGGCTAGTAAGAATGCTGCATGTCAAGATATTCATTGTTAGTTATTTTTAATTCTGATGCTACTGTGGTGAATACAGCAGTGAAATATTTGTCAGATGCATTTAAAAAAACATTTGGCCAGAAAGAGTGATTTCCATTATAAATAAAGCCCAATGGAAGTCACAGAACTAGATCTGCAGTCAGATAGACATTGTACTACCATCCCACATATGATCACCGCTGTTCTATTACAGCAGTTTTACACAGTGTCTAAATATAACTGTACAGTCTAATAGGCACCAAAAAAAACTAACTACTGCTCTGAGTAATTCTCACAGAACGGGTCGGACATACCTCTCCCCTTCTCTGCAATGCAAGTCTGAGTGAGGAAGCTTGTGCAGGGGAGGGGTGTGGCTGTTACTCAGCTCTGCTAGTTTAGAACAATGCAATGTCAGGGCAGAAAGCAACATTTTAACTGAATGAAAGGGGTATTTTTGTGGCAAAAGAACATACCTAGAGGTAACTCGCACACAGTATACTTGCACATTATGTCAAGAGTTGCACACCCTCAACCAAGATACAATTTAGCTTTAAAGGGAATGTATGGCATAATGTTATTAAATAAATATTTTAAGTTATTATTGCAATAGTTAAAGTAATTTGTGATATCACTTTTTAATTTTTATAAACTTGCTTTTCTCACTACGGGGGCGCTCTCAGTTTCTTGTGAGAAGTAAGAATAAAGCACAGCCGTTGCCTAGACCTAGACCTGCAAAGCAGCCCGAGCATTACAAACACTAATTTAGCAAAAACTAAAAAGATATTTATATGTCCCTAAAAAAAAGAAACTAACATAACAATAGAGCACCTTCCAGTCAAAAGTCATGAGATTTTCTAGACAGTGCTTTATTTAGCATAACTTAACAAACAAGTGCTGATCATGAATGATTTCATGTATAAGTTACATGAGGCAATAGTGACCACAACGTGATCACTTTCAATATTGAATACAGGAAAAGCAAGAGGGCTGGTTGGACAAAAACCCTCAATTTCAGTAGGGCCAACTTTGATAGACTGCGCCACCTGGTGGGGGATATCAAATGGGAAAATTTATTTCAAAATTTAAACTCTGACCAAAAGTGGGAATGTTTTAAAAACGCATTACATATTGCCATTGCCAAATGTATACCGTTGGGTAATAAAAGTAAAAGATCACAAACAAAACCTGTATGGCTGAACAAAAATTTAAAGCATCACATAAAGGAAAAGCGAATGGCTTTCATAAAATATAAGATAGAGGGGACGGCATTGGCGTTCCACAACTATAAAGAAAGCAATAAAAGATGCAAACTAGCAATACGGATGGCTAAAATAGAGTGCGAGAGACATATTGCTATAGATAGTAAAAAAAAAAAAAATGTTACCAATATATAAACAGTAAAAAGGGGAGAAAGGAGCAGATAGGCCCAATTAAGGACGAAAGAGGGAATTTAGTCACAAATGACAAGGAGAGAGCCGAAGTACTGAACTCTTTTTTCTCCTCAGTATACACTCAGGAGGGAAACGGGTTTGACGCCCCTGATAAAACACCTAGTTCATCGCAAAAATGCAGTTTTGGGCACCGGTACACAGAGGGGATGTCCTTGAACTGGAGAAAGTCCAGCGAAGGGCGACCAAACTCAAAGGGATGGAGGACATGAGCTATGAGACACGATTACTAAATTTAAATATGTTCACGCTGGAATTAAGGAGATTAAGGGAGGACATGATTTTCATGTACAAAATGTTCTATAGTCATAGCGACATTAGCAACAAACTCTTTACGATTAATTCCGTAACAAAGACTAGAGGCCCCCACCTGAAACTGGTAAAAAAAAAAATTCAAACACAAGGGGCGAAGGGGGTTCTTCTCAGTTCGAGCGGTTAGGGTCTGGAACTCGTTGCCACAAGCAGTGATTTCAGCTAATAGCGTGGAATCGTTCAAGAAGCTTTTGGACGATTTCCTGAGAAACGGTAATTTACAGGGGTACAAGTACTCCTAATAACGAGATGACTCAGGGATCTATACACACACACACACACACACACACAATGATGCAACTGTCCAAAGTCTGGAGCAGTCTTTTTAGAAGTTGTCTATATAGGACATTTGCAAATTAAAGTAATTCCTCAAAGGTAAACACAGCCAAACTATTCTACACATATAAACACAAGGACTTAGGAGTCCAAAAAATGTCAGCAGGTGTTCTGGAGTGAAATCAAATCTACTGTGGGTCTACTTGGTAGCATTCACCCAAAAAGTTTCCCCAATGAAGCTTTAACGTGAAATGTGTTGGAAGAAAAGAAACGACAAGCTCTTGGTCATAAAATGTATTGAATAATGACCTTATGGAGGTGTAAATATATGTTACTTCGAAGGACAAATATGAATGTGATACAAACATAAGGACTGTACGTTTCTTAAGGTAACAAAATAAGGGAGATAGTCAAATAATATATGAATTTTAGGATTATATTCAAATAATATATGAATTTTAGGATTATATGTACAATTTAAAGGAGAACTATGGGGTTAGGGCTTTTCCCCATAGGGTAACGGGAGGACACAAACTAGCGTCCTCCCGTCACCCTAAGCTCAGTATACCGCGAGCTGCAGCTCGCGGTATACTGAGACGCCGCAGCTGAAGCGCATCCCGACAGTTATGTCTGGATCCGCCCAGCTGCGTGAGTGACAGCTGGCTCTGCCTATCTAGAGGCAGAGCCAGCTGTACCCACCCCCTCCCTCATCCGTTCCGCCAGTCAGCGCTGGAGGATCAGAGCGGGGAGAGGGGAATCCAGCCCCTCTCCTGTCACGGCAGAGAGCCGTGACAGGATCGAGAGGGGAGCGCACGCCGGTATGTGTTCGCTCACTTTCCGATCTACTGAGCCGACCTGTGACAGTCTCATTGTCACAGGTCGGCTAGAACTATGAGGTGAGTGGAAAGCACTCACCTCATAGTTCTCCTTTAATTTCGGATTTTAACGGTTGTTAAATAAATTATATTTTTAACAGTAACACAAAGCTGTGTATATGCCTCATGTAAACCACATGTTTGTATATATTGGTAGTATAAGAATTTAGGGGGAAGAGGCAAGGAGGAAAAGCCTATATATGATCCCTAGGAGTGTTTACTAAATGGAATTGTTAATCCTACATCTATAGACTGTCCATCCTTCCCCAGAATGAAACTCAAAGCAGCACTCACCAACACCCACCCCACCGTTTCCAGTAACAACCTTCCCATGCCAGTCTTCCCTTTCACCCAGTTGCTGTAACAGAAAATAGTCCCCAAACCACCCCCATGCCCAGAGGCTGACTGTCAACTTGACAACGCTGCTTGGCACTTCAACTGCTTCCATACCAGCTGGTGAAAATAACCCCTTCCTCCAGGTCATGGCTTTGGCAGAATACATATTTTTATACAAAATATTTCTACATGCCATCAGTATTCTCTTTTTTTGTATTTTATTTAGTTTGAAATCATTTACAGATTTATCTTTCTTTAAAATTATTTTTACATGTTTTCCCCTTGGCAGGGACAGTAAAGGCTGCAAAGAAAACAATGTACTGCTGGAGGTGGTCCAGTATGTGCTTGAGTTAATGGCTTGCCCTGCTGCAAGTGTCATATCAGAAAGGCCCTCAGTTCAGTGGGAGGATTTGTAACTGAGAAGCTGACTTTTCTTAAAATGAATCAGGTCTGGATCACAGACGACTACTGTTTAATTATAAAATGTTTCTGTGTCATTCTCACTGTTGCTGCCACTGCTGCCAGGATTTTTCTCCTGGCACCCTCTTTTCCTTCCCCTCCTTGCTTCTGCCCGCCCGCCCCCAGAAAAATTGGGTCAGGTTGGTTCAGAGAATTCTCTGTAGGGACGCACCGAAACTAGTATCGGTATCAGTGCCGACACCGAGTATTTGGGCAAATACTCATACTCGCCCAAATGCTCAGATGCCTAGCCCGATACTTCCAGTATCAGGACAAGAAGCATGGGGACGGTTTGCCTACTAATCGGGAGGGTGGGTGGCGAGTCTTTACACGCCGCCCGGCTTCCCGGCTAATCAGGAAGCCAGGTGGCTTCCTGAATGGGACTTCTGTTATCAGTATTCGGTATCGGCGAGTACCGAAAAAAAATATCGGTACTCGATACCGAAATACCGGTATCGACGCATCCCTAAGTCTCTGTGTTTTCTATCCCAGCATTTGGCATTCTCCTCACTTGTTATCCAAATTTAGGACTGTGCTTATTGTCCTAAAAATGTGGTGCCAGAGTTGCCAATTTCCCCAAAACCTGAGGTGCAGTGTCTAAGTAGCTGTCTGGTTTTCACCAGAGCACCCTGCAAGAAATGTTGGAGCTCGCTGCAGAACAGCTCCCAGGTTGCGGCCCTTGGGTACACTAAGACTGGCATCTTTTCTTGATATAAAATTTGCTGACAAAAAAAGAAAACCTGCCTGGTATTTACATATTAGACTCAATTTACTAAGATGGAAACTTTTTTTCTCTCTAATCTCTGTAGGTTGAACTTGGACTTTTTTTCAACCTGACTTAAGCTGCCCACACACCTTACAATTTATCTGCAGATTTTCTGTGGTCAGATGGAAAAAGTGCAACTGATTGGCCCAGGTGGAGATTACCCCATCCACACAGTTAAGTGTAGATGGAGGAATCTGTTGCACCTTTTCCATCTGACCACACAAAATCTGCAGATAAATTGTAAGGTGTGTGGGCAGCTTAAGGGTGCCCACACACCTTACGATAATCGTACGATAATCGCGGGAAATCCCGAGATCGTACGATTATCGTAAGGTGTGTGGAAGCCGTGCGACCTCTACTATTGTAAGGTCGCACGACTTTTAACTTACGAACATGTTTGAAAACCCGCTGAGCATCGTAAGATGTTCGGCGGGTGTGTAGCATGTTCGTAAGATAGAAGCCGGACAGGCCGGTGTGCGCAAGCGCACACTGCCCGTTCGGCATTGCGGTCATCGGAAGCCCGCCCCTCAGGGGGGTGCGGCTTGCGATCATCGCAAGTACGATCTGCCTGTCCAAGATAGGCAGATCGTACGTTTTTTTAAGTACCTTACAACCATCGCAAGACAAAAGTCTTGCGATGGTTGTAAGGTGTGTGCCCAGCATAACTCTGTAACTTTTACTTATTTTACCTTGTGATAATTTTTCCTTAAAAATCCTAGATTCACAAACATAAATGTCACCAAGATGTGTTGATTTTTTCATATGAAGTGAAGGTGAATCTGTCAAAAGAACTATTTTCTCATAAATTATTAGTATTATTTTATCCCCACCTCTAACAGCTCATTTTCCTTACCGCCTGTATATACAGCTATTGAAACTCCCAGTTATCACCACCTTGAAATGGCTGTTATTTTAGGTGATGGTAAACTGAATTTTGCATTACATTTTAGAAGGGATGAAATAACACCAACAGTGATAAAATAGCACTAGTAGTGCTAAAACAAAACAACTACTTACAGTATGGAACTGACTAAATAAAGCATATTTGTGGGCTCTGATAATTATAAATTGCATTGGGCATGAGAGAAAGGAAAATCACATCAGTACAAGAGAAAAACAGGTTTTTGAACTGAGCCTATTATGGCCTATTTGAGCATCTTATGCACTTTCGTGCCTCTGCTTAATTGTTTCCCACAAGTGTATCTGATACACTGCACTAATTGAGAAGTGTCTCTGGGATAGTGTGCCGTTATCTGTAGTGTAACAAAGCACCTGCCTTGTGTCTAAGCACTCTTCCCTCATCAACCAGCTAACAAGACTTGTTAATGTCTTCTAAAGTGTCTATAAGCTTATTCACTTCAATTTCTAGTGTAGCAAAGCACCTGCCTTGTTTGTATTTGCACATTTCAGCCTATTCTGATTATGGTCATGTGCTGTCCTGCTTCTGAACAATTTTTACCAAACCATGCCTAAGGGCTAAAGTTCTAATGTTTTTTTTAACATTTGAGCATATGGGGTAGAGGGCAAGGGGTTGCGATGCATATGGGCTAAAGGTGTGCGTTGTTTTGGGTGCACAGTGTTTTAAAAAAAAATTATTTGCAAAGGATGCAGTGAGGAGCTGCAAGAAGAAAAAAAAGTCAGCTCTTGCCTGATGCACTCAAATCACCCCAAGCTAAAAGATATAATCTATAAAAAAAAAGGGGGCAAAATGATTGCGAGGAAAAAGTAGCTAAGGTGTAAGCGCTAGATATTAATCAGTTGTTGCAGACAGATGTTGATTCGTAAAAGGGATTCTTAGGTGTGCAGATCTGTGCCGATATTCACGGCACAAAAGAGACTGTGCTCCATCACTGCAATTCAAAGACCTCAAGCATAGTTTGCTGATAATGGGGTGGTTAAAGAAGATGTAATACCAACCACTTCAGTCTCACATAAGCTTTAACATTGTAATTTCACTTGAAAATTCTATTTTTTATCTTAATCGCTAGATTTCATGAAAATAACAGCCACCTATTTTTGAGCACTTTGTGTTATCAGGTGACAACACTCTGCCCCTGTCTCCCACAATCTCCTACCTGTAAGTCAACCTGTTACAGGCTCTCCTAAAATAAACTATAAGCTTCTGTGATGATTTTCACTGCCCAGGCACATTCCAATGGTTTCACCATTAAAAAACATGCCCTGTGAAAAAGAAATTGCAGCCAGCAACCATTAGGAAATATGCCCCAATATATACATGCAGCCTGTTATCACGGTAGTTCATGTAGACAGGACAGACTATATAGAGGCCACAGGACATTACAAAACAGATGTAACAAAGATCAAAATCTACCCAATACTTTTGATAAACAGTATTTTGCTACCTACTTGATGTAGTGTTTACATCTACTTTAACACACCTACCAGCGCCTACAAGCACTAAACTAATCTCTCCTTATGCAGTTTATCAGCAGTTTTCCCTATCACAGATCAGACACATTGTCAATATGGCTGCAGCAACCTCACCCTTTTATAGTGAGGGGCCTGACTAATTCAAAGGCCCCCTTATTGGCTCTTTTAAGCCAGCTGACCTAAGTCCAAAGGCCAGGCAGTGCATCATGGTTACAGAGAATTAGATCCAGGGAATTTCTGCATTCCTCACCCTTGGTAGTAGCTAACCTGACCCTAATCCCTGGTATGCAGATGAACTGTGAGACGTTTTCCAGGATGCTTGGAACAACTTACCACACGAGTACCTTTAAAAACTGCAAACCAATCTACCTAAAACCTGCCTCCACCGGCTTGCCTTCTTCCCATAGTGCATCCTGGTGCCATCTCTTCTCCAGGTAAGGGACACACACAAAGAAAAGTGATTTATGACACCAGGCCACCTTCTTCCATTGCTCCATGTTCCAGTTGCCCATTGCCACTCACATGCTCATTGTAGGTGCTTCTGGTGGTGGATACAGGTCAGCATGGGCAAAGTGGCCGGTCTGCGGCTACGCAGCCCTATACACAACAAACTGCGATGCACTGTGTGTCCAGACACCTTTCTATCAGAACCAGAATGAACTTTTTCAACAATTTGGGCTACAGTAGCTCTTCTATTGGATCGTACTGCACAGGCCAGCCTTCGCTCCCCACATGCATCATTGAGCCATGAACCTGTCGCACGTTCACTGGTCTTCTTCTTTGGACCACTTTTGGTAGGTCCTGACCACTGCAGACCGGGAACGTCCCACAAGAGCTGCAACTGCTCTAACCAAGTCATCTAAACATCACAATTTGGTCTTTGTCAAATTCTCTCAAATCATTATGCTTGCCCATTTTTTCTGCTTCCAACACAAACTTCAGGGACAAAATGTTTACTTGCTGCCTAATATATCCCACCTATTTCCCTGTGCCATTGTAACAAGATAATCAATGTTATTCACTTCACCTCTCAGTGGTCATAATCTTATGGCTGATCAGTGTATGTATGTATGTATGTATGTATGTATGTATGTATGTATGTGTATATATAAAAAAAAAACAAATGCTGTATAGAACACCTAATTAGCTCTAATTAGGACCAGTCAAGAACATAATATTACGGAAGAGGAAAAAAAGAAAAAAGGCCCCTGGAGATGTTGGGCTGACCATTTACTCTTATGAGTATTACAATTTCCACAGAAAAAAAATACAGTTACAACTCTGAAACAAAATCAGGACTGCATAGAGTGCTGCACCAAGTGGGTGTTATGGCTGTAACTGTGATGATGTCCAGAACTCAACAGACACAGCCAACACTTACTGAAAGATATAGAAATGAGCATACAGTATAACAGACAACGTTGGCCATAGAATCATTTGTTTGGGATTTCTCAGACCCACTGCAAATAATTTTTATAGCCCACAGACATCCACAGTTCATTGACTGGGTTGCCAACTGTCCAGAAACTTACAGACTGTCTGTAAAAAGTGCAGGCTGTCTGAACCTGCCCAAAGTAGAGAGAGAAAATGGCTATACACACCAAAATAGTATTTTAGTTAGCTTTATCTGATGTTTATTGAAAATGCTTGCTTCTTAGCTACTGAATCGATTTCTGCATGTTGTGTGTCCTTCTACAAAGTGCTGGCCACTTGCCTGGGTATGGCACCTGGCACATATGAAGGTTAAGTCTTAATATAGAGAGATGTTTCCCATTCAGGATCAGTGTTGCGAAATAGAAAAAAAATGAATTATACAATCACTGTGAACAGTCTATTACTGCCATCACAGTGTATCTATAGAAATTACTATTATATTGTAATTTGTGAAGCCCATGGCAAATATACTAATTTAGGGTTAGTAGGTTAGGCTTGGTA
>NW_017307041.1:825766-832568 GCF_000935625.1 Nanorana parkeri
TATTCCACATGGTTATCTTTTATGATTGAATATACCTTATAATCTGTGAGCCTGTGATAAAGTTCACTAAATTTGTTTGTATTGTGACAATCTTGGGTCAATTTTGGCATAAAAATAACAGCAGAATTTGGAATAATGCTATTATGACAGACAACATGTTTCTGAAGCCTTGCAGAATATGATGCAGACCTCGGGTTAGACCAGGGGTCCCAAAAATCTTCAGCACATTTACCCCCTTCATACAGTTTTAGATTGTTTATTAACCCCCCAAAATGTATATCAAAATAATGTAATAAATACTAACAGAATTACAAATAATAATTATAATAATACATAATAATATTAGATACAAATAATGAATTAAAAATAAAGTCTACAGACACCTCAAAGGGTTAACCGATCCCAATCAACTTTTCATCCTTTATAGACCATCTAATGATCCCCAGACATTTACTGACCCCCGGCAATTTGTTGACCCCTTGAGAGTCCTATTGACCCTTAAGTGTTCTTATTGGCCAATTTGGAGAATTTTAGATTACACCACAAATGCATAGGAATTGTTACAAATGCAAGTTAGGATTGTTTTTTAAATTATTGCATAATAAAGCCTTCTCATTTAGGCCATACCTCATATTAGCCTACTTTTATGCTGTATTAACCAAGACGATGACAGTTTTAGGGCTCTTTCACATGAGCACAGAGCCCCTTACAGCATTATTTATAGCCAGCTATTCCATACATCACACCCCTAAACTAATGGTGCACTTTTGCTCTACACCTGAAAAGAAAAAGTTGTGTTTTTTTTACAGGTGCACCGAAATTAAGCATTTCTAAACCGAAAAAAAAAATGTCAGGCCGAAACCGAAAATGTTTTTTATGTTAACTTTTTCAAATATTTTATTTTTTTTAAACTTACATTTTTTTATATTTATTTTTATTAAATATTTTTATTTTTTTACTTTTAGGGGCTTTGGGGAAATATCGGGAGTCTAAACAGACCCCTGATATTTACCTTTTTAAAATAGAAAAAGAGATTGAGGACACAAAGTCCTCAATCTCTTTTTCTGTAGCCCCTGTTATAAATGAGCAGGAATCCTCTATACTGAGTGTTCCTGTTCATTTATAACATGAGGACAGAGTATGTTTGCTATATCCACAATCATGAATGAACAGGAGGTGATGTAGATCATTTCCCATTCATTTATAATTGAGGATATAGTAACCATACTCTGTCCTCAATTATGTACAAACACTCAGTGATCAGTCGATATATGGGTGCATCCCTAGTTTTTTTTGTTAGAAAGCATATAAACATAGATTATATGTCAATCCGTAGATAGATTTGAATATATTACAGAATGAGGGGTAAACATATAAGTACAAAGCAGTTCAACACTTTCATTCCATAATGTGCTGAAACACAGATGTTATGGAAGTATGGCAGCTTTTCCTGCAAAGTCATGCCACTTTTATAAAACAATGTTTTGGACTATGGAAAGCACTCCACAACACAGAATAACATTTAGCATATGGGGTTTAGGAACTGGCATCAGTGTCAGCTCAGAGTATAACTGGCCGTTGTTACAATTGCTGGAAAAAGATAAATGCTACACATTCAGGCACATCAGAAATGGTGGAAAACTATGAGAGGCACTCAATTCATAGTCTCATAGCATAGCATGCTTTAATACTTACCTTCATATGGATTCCTAAAGGTCATTACAGGAGCTTGAGAGTGGGGGGGAAAGGAATGAGGTTCTTCAGTTGCAAAACGAACTTGTATAAGTTGATGGTTCAGCTCATCTACTTCTTCTCGCTTTTTCTGTAAAGAATTAACACGCAATTCTGTTAGAAAGAGACACAGAATGGAAATGTGTGTATCTTGCAGCACTCCTTACCGGATTGTTGTAGATTACAAATGAGTGCTAGCAGTGACCACGGGGGCACCGTGAAAAAAATCTGAAGTAGAAAAGAATGTCATTAAAATGGACAATTGCTGAACACTACAGCTTGGTGTGCTAGAGACACAGAATGAACGCATAGAGCCAGGGTAGGCAACCTTGGCACTCCAGCTGTGATTAAACTACAAATATCAGGGGCATGACAGGATTTGTAGTGTCGCCGCAGCTGGAGTGCTAAGGTTGCCCACCCCTGACATAAATCAATAAAGTGACTTTTCAAAGGTAACTACAATGTAACCCATCCTATGGATACTACTGCAGACTCAGAGAAGATACTTGACTATCACTAAAGTAAAAGGTTTGACACTATCTATAATTAGCCATGCCGATGCTTATTGCACAGTTATGGTCCACCATTGTCACCAGTGAGAAAATCGAGCAATGACAATGCAGCTTCAGCTGGAGCACATGTATATATACAGGAAGTGGCTGCAAAGAGGCTACAGGCAGCAATACAGAGGTGCGAAAAAGGTGAAAACAGTATTTTCTGAAAACCATGGCAACTTTTTTGAAACACAGTGCTTTAGTAAACTAAGGAGGTTATTCACAAAAGGGTGAAGAGTTTGGAAAAGGTAGGAGAAGTGAACAATCTAGGATAACATAGTTGAACTGCACAAATTCTCCTATTCAGCTCCCTTTCCAGTTCAGCTATGTTGTCCTAGATTGTTCACTTCTCCTACCTTTTCCAAACCCTTCACCCTTCTGTGAATAACCCTGTAAATGTCTCTCAATTAAGGATTACCTGTATTTTAATTATTAATAAAGACTTCCCTTTTTAGCAGCAAGTGTGCCATGCTGCAGACTCTGTCTGTGCCCATTCCTTACAGTGGTGGAATACTGGTGCCAGCAATAAATCCCTTGTGCAAACTCAATGCACAGTTAAAATTTTATTATTTTCTGGTTTGAACTCAGTGATGCTAATGTGGTGTTGGTAAGTGGAGTACTCATTGAATGCAACACAATTTCCTTGGTGAGTTACTCCGAATTAGTATTTTTAGGCATCTTTCATGCAAGATGTTTATCTATGGAGCCAAATTACTGCGGCAAGAATCTATGCATTCTTTCTGCAGGAATCACAGTTGGCTCCAGATAGCTGCGGCTGCTCATCCTGTACAATGACAGGCTGACAGTGGCTGGAGCTATCTGCCTGTGTTCGCATGTAATTGCACATGGAGCAAATCCAGCAGTTAGAGACTGCCCCTAGAAGCAATCTGCTAAGAGATCATTAGTCTCTAACAGCAGGTAATCACTCCATGTGTTATTACCTCAGAACATGGGCAGACAGCTGCAACCGCTGTCACCCTGTCATTGCATTGTACAGGCTGAGAGTGCTGGGGAGAACCACCTACGATTCTTGCCTCAGGAATCTGACTTCATAGATAAAGGCCTCATGTGAAGTCTTTATCTGGAATTGTGTGTTTTGTGCAGTAAAACACATTAAAAGTCTGGCACTGACAGAGTCTTACCCTAAATGAGGTGTTCAGGTCTCTTATTTCTTCTTCTCTAAGTTCAACAGTGTTTGTTAATGCTGCCATGTGATCTTTCATTTGCTTGTTTTCATCCTAATAAAACAAAACATAACAGGCCATTACAAAATAACATGTTACAATCAAGAACAATCTTTGCACTTCCCAAAGGAAGTAGTTCTCAGGTACGTAATAAACTTAAAGTGTGTTCAGGGCCGATGCTGCCACTAGGCAAACGAGGCAGCCGCATAGGGTGCACTGCTGCCTAGGGCGCAGCCTCGACCACTCACCCCCTCCACCACAGTGCCCCCGCTCTATTTCAAATTGTAAAAGCCAATAGCAGTCTGGCTATTGCTCCTGGCTGCTTACATCCACCAGTCGCCTGCGGAAGCTAGCTGGCAGGAGAATGGAGCCGCACTGGGTGGGATTGGGGGGTGCGCTGCGGGAGGGGGGCTGGGGGTTGCAAGTGGGGGTTGTCACATTTTGGAAACCCCCACTATATGTTTGTTATGCATTCACTGTTCACTCAAAATACCTAAACTAGTTTAAAAAAAATATTTCTTACCTTTCCAGTTGTTTCTTTGGGGCTGGTTTATACATAGAACACTACAGACAACTTCTACAGCTTAGTATAGATGGCACTGTACAGATAAGGGACAGGCTTGAGGGCCAGTTTTTTTTAAGTGCATTACAATGTGCCACCCAAGCCTTGAAATCTTTAATCCTTTGTTGGGGAAGATAGTGTGCATATCGAGTTCAGAACTGAGAATAAGATCTGCCAGGGATAACTATGGCAAAAATTATTCGCCAGCCCCTCCTTAGCATTACACAGAAGGGGAAAGCTAAAAAAAAAAGATGAGCAGCAATTTGTACATTTTGTTTTAAAATGATACTATGTGAAACAATATCATTATATAATTGTACTATTTTTTTTAAATTATACTGTTTTTTTCTTTTTGTTTTGGATAGAATAGGGAATGCCTGAAACCCCTGTTGGTCAATGTTTTTGCTGTCTGTGTTTGGTTTTGGGAGATTTCCCTTTAGTTCCCGTGTTGAAGAAGCAACAGGAATTGGGAGGAAAATCTCTACAAAGGAAAATCCACCTCTTAGACAGTTGTAATGGGAACAGGTTTCCTCACTGGAAGATTTGCACTTACCTTTTGTTCTTTTGACACGTCTAAAAGTTTGGATTTTTCATTGCTCTTCACCGGGGGAACACTGACAGCAATAAAAACTTGACAAGGTTTCTAATCTTTCCCTACACTATCCCAAACAAAAGCAAAAAAAGTTTTACCTATACATACTCTTTAATAGACACTAGCGGAAATGGAAAGGCAAAACCCACTGGATATAATACTTGTTGTTTCAACCTATAGAGTCAAGCAAAACAGATGACAAATGCACTCATCAATTCGTCAATAGCTTTACAGTAAGGTGCACACGGAATGGGCTTTAAACAGTAAAATAGCAAAAAGTTTTCCCAGCACACTCACAAGCTAGCATGTAAAAAAACTAAGTTTAAAAACAGAGGTTTGGATACACGTCTTCTGCAGAAAATGTGAAAGCTGCACAGCCGCGCCAAGGCACCTCTTATAGTGCGGTCCTAACTCTAAACTATCACAGCCTCCATCTTGGAGCACATGGGGCAGAAGATGAAATTGGGTGCAGGTTTGTCAGGAGGAAGCCCAACCCCCCTGTGCCAGGAAAACTTTTTTCCAACCTATAGAGTGTCTAAAATAAATGATCACCCTTTAAAATGACCTGAAAAAATATGACATCTATTCCAAGGAAATCAATATCTATGGTTTCAATTTATAGAAATATATTAATTTGATCAGGCCTAGAATAAAGTTGATGTTTGATGGCCTCTTGAGTAATGTTATTACTGAATATACATAAAATTAAAGAATACTTGTAGTGAGAGAATTCCAGGGGCATACATTGCTGACCTCCTCCTAAAGCTGAATATACACAAATCAAATTTCAGCCATTGTGGCCAGAATTTGATCCATGTATGGCCCTACTGGCACCACCCAGCTTGACAGAAATCCATCCTTTTGATTGACTTTTGTCAAAGAAACCAGGTGGAAAAAGTTGGCCAAACAGTGACTACTGCCAATCATTCTGACAGCTGCAGATGTGGACTTCAGAGTGGATGAGGAAACTGAGTGGTTACTCTACTTCAGGCCAAGTCTCACTGTGTATGGCCAGCTTAAAGGACAACTATGGGGTAGGTGTTTTCCCCATAGTTCTCCTAAGGGTCACAGGAGGACATAAACTCGCGTCCTCCCGTCACCCAAAGCTCAGTATATCGCGAGCTACAGCTCGCGGTATACTGAGACCGCCGCAGCCGGGACGGATCCCGACATTACTGTAGAGATCGCCCCAGCTGCGTGAGTGACAGCTGGCTCTGCCTATCTAGAGGCAGAGCCAGCTGTACCCGCCCCGTCCGTTCCACCAGTCAGCGCTGGAGGATCGGAGCGGGGAGGGGGGGAATCCCTGCTGGGAGCCATGAGTGACAGTCGCGGCTCTTTGCAGGGACATGATCGAGAAGTGAGCGAGCGACGGTATGTGTTTGCTCACTTCCCGATCTATTGAGCCGACGTGTGACAGTTTCATTGTCACAGGTCGGCTTGAACTATGAGGTGAGTGAAAATCACTCACCTCATAGTTCTCCTTTAAGAATAATAGTTGCCTGACTTTCTCCAGCTTCAATACTCTTTTAGCCAATGACCTGAAACCAGAATGCAGATTAAGAAGAATGATCTCAGGCCTTCTGATCTGCATTCTGGGTCCAGGCCAGTGATTTGGACAGAAAATATTGAAGCCATTGGTACAAAATGACAAACACGCAACTAGCCTTTTCAGAAGAGGTAAGCAATGGCAACCTATAGTCAATTGCACACCATTCCCCTGTATCCCCTGTATTCACATTCCTGTATTGTGTCCTTCCAACAGGAGTGCGCTTTATTCATTGTTGTTTTTTATCGACTGCCAACATTGATAGTCTGAAAAATACATTCACCTGCTCCTTTGCCAGCTTCTGTTTCATGAGGAATTGCTTCTCTTGCGTAGATCTGAGTTCTGTTTCTAGCGCTCTTATTTTCTCATCTGAGTCCAACAATTTCCTTGCCTAAAAGTGAAGTTTATTAAAATCTGTTGTAATCAGACAGCAAATATTATTTGAAAACAAGATGGGTTCTGAAATCAGTTTTGCTATATCACTCCACCAATCTGTGATTTTCCACCACTATATACACTTATTAACTTCTTCAAGATCTGACTGATATTAAAAATAGTATATAAAAGAAAATAATAAGCAACCATACCAGTGGGGGTTTTTTTGTTGTACAATTATTTTATTGCAACAGAACA